>NW_009648526.1:5273814-5320137 GCF_000708025.1 Charadrius vociferus
GTCCGCTCCGGCCTGCAGCGGCCTCTCCCCCAGCCCGGTTCCAGGCGCTGCAGCACGCACACGGGTGTATTCCGTCTCACTGCGTTAAAACTACCGCCCCCACGCCAAAGCAGTCTTTCACTTCCACTCTTCCAGTAACACTAGAGTTAGAAAGGAAACGCATTAGGGAATACACCTCTAGAATCGAGCATTCCTTTTCCCGCTGACTATAACAAAAGTAGAAACGCACACGACCAAGAACGAGGCAAAATACGTGGGACAGCAGGAAAAAAACCCCACAGGTACAGAAGCACCTGTTCCAGAGAAGCCTCCTTATCTAGCAACACTGAGAATCCTCACTTGAGATCGGCCTACTACAGATGGACCCGCAGCCAGTGACAGATACAGCAACACCAGATGTAAACAAAACTTCATAATACATTTTGCACAGACATGGCGCATCTGGAGGAGTATGTCTGGTGACGTGTGAAGACAGTTTTGCAGATACGCATTTTTCATAAGCAAGTGAGGTTTGATGTTTAGGGGGAAAAAAAAAAAAAAGCAGTTACATTCTAGCTCTCTGCTAGAACCCCAACATCAGTTTAGCATATTGTTGAAACCCCCAAAAGAATCTCACCTTACCTTTGAAAAATACTTCTTTTTGCAGCTAATGAGGAGGACAGAAATTAAAACATTTGAAGAAGTTCCCAGCTGTTCCATATATAACCTTTTGCTGTAAATGCAATGAGCTAGTAGCTTTTGGCATAGAAACTGTGACAGACAAAAAACCCAACAGTTTTGACCAATGCTGGTTTAGGCCTGCATAAAATGAACTCTCGCTGTTTGCCCCTCCTGTCCTCTACTCTCCTTACAGAAATTCTTTATGCTCACGATTGAAGATTTCTAAAGCAAGTTCTCTGCTGTGCTCTCCATTTCCTCCCAAAAGCAAAAAAAGTCATGAGCAGAACAGTTTCTTGTTTTTTTCATGAATGCAAAGTCCAGCATTCTTTAAGCATGGCGAAAAAAAATGAATTGTGAAATATATGGATAACACACTCAAAAGGAACCATACAGAACGAGATACTTTTTTTTTTTTTCCTTGATGGGATTGTCTGTACGGATTGTCCTGCAGATGATTCCTAGACAGTGAGAGTTTGAGAAAAGCTAGAACAGCCTGGCAGAGTTTTGCCAACAGAGCTCTAGTCTATTTGCTTGTGAAGGAAATCCATTTGTGAATACGAGACCCTCAGGTGGATACTCCAGAGTTCTCAGGACTGAAGATGCTCTAAAAGTCATCACAGACCCTACACAGGCCCAGGGTTCAAACCACAGTTTGATCAGAAGGCTCTAAGTTGGCCAACTAGCGATAGAGAGTCAGGGATTCATTTAGATGGCTGCTGCAAAAGTGACCAGTTCTCTTTCTTTCAGATAGAATCCCAGCAAAAGTGTGAAGTGTTTAGCAAAGGAAAGGCTGCCTGGAACCACACAGGGAAAGGCTCTCCTATTGAGGATTGAAGTTTACCCATTCTTTGTCTTTTCTTGCCACTAGCAAAACTTTCTTTCATGCCACCACTATGGGAAAACAAACGTGTTTCTAACAGTCAAAGTCCCAGGTGAAGTGTGAAAATGCAGAGAGGCTGGATCTAGGTGAAGTGTTTGCATACTTTGGGGACACTATGTTCTTCCTTCACGGAAGTGGTAGTATCTCCATTAACAGATTGAAGAACCAAAATCCTTTAGTCCAAAGAGACGCAATGAATACTGCAATCTCTCATTTGAACATCTTCCCGTTCTTCAAATTAGAAAGCACGTATACCCCAGTCCACAGAGATCAGGAACCCAGAAATCACAAGGCCATTCAGAGATGAAATTTCCAGGCTTTTAGAAAAGGGAAGCATGTATATGACTGACATTCCCTGCAAAATCTATTGCACCTTTTCTGTGACCACACATGGACGCAGGGGAAAGAAAAGGTAAAAAAGAAGTATTTTCACAACTGATGTTCTACACTGTTCATTAATCCTGGCAGTTGAATGGCTGTCAGCACAACATGACTCCATAAGTAGACGAGTTCCTGTCATGGTGAAAATGATCTGGTTTCTCTGTGTCTGCTCACATAAAGCATTGCCACCACAGTGCCTCCCATCACCTGTCTAGCATTGCTCTGAGTCAGAGGCAGAACTGACCACAAACTAAGCACGTGGCTTTGAGCTCAAAAATATCCTCGTAAGATCAAACTCATTTCTTGGCTACCAGCAAACAAACATTGTGCTAGGTGTTCTCAGCATCCAAGGATGGAAGCACTTATCCTCTTGTCTTTATAGGTAGGCAAAGACAGTAGCGGAACTTCTCTGCCACTGCGGTGATGATTCTTCTTCTGCTCCCTTCATGCTGACAAAATGTCACAGGGGAACGTCACCACTATGAACGCTTTTAGGTATTTGCTTGGAAAATACTTTGGTCTTCACCTGCCAGCAGGGTATGCAAGGGAGTGCCATACTGATCTACCCAGCTTTTAAATTACTTACAACGCTATCACAATCTCATGGCATGTGACCAAGCGTGGCTTTGTACACTTCAGGAACATCTTCAAAACCCCTGTCTTTGGGGATGGAGTGAAAGATGGTGTTTGTTTCATTATCCTGAGCCCCAGTTAAATGAACTTACAAGGAGGGTACAAGAGCTGTTGACCATAATCTGATAAAGAACAGAACCCTAAATAAACTTGTTAGGTCAGATTGATTTCTTGAGAACTTTGCTGTAATCAGAGGGTGGATGGTGAAGGCTTTTGTTGCAATTGACAACTCTAACGAAAAAATCCACACTAGACATGTCATAACTCTAGTAAGCATTCTAGGCATGTCCTGTGAACTGACTGTGTCGGGACACCCATACAGAGGGCTGGAAAGCTCAGAGCAGTTTCATGGACTTATGGTAAACTCACTGACACAAGATTGCACACTCTCACCTCGCACAGACATGAAACGCTATGCTGAAAGTTACTGCAAGTTAAGTAAGAATTTGTAACAAAGACCCTCTTCAGGGTAAAGAGGCGAAGACAAAGCAACAAGCAGCTTTTTGTGGTTAATAAATAAAAGAAGGAAAGCAAGAAGGAAGGCTGGTTCCTCCCTTCCCTCTTCTGTTCCACATGGGAAGGAAAGACAAAACTGTAGGCCGAGGGTCCCTCTCTCCTGAAATATTTATACATATCAGAGGGAGTTTGTAAACTTACGAAATTCAAAGACAACAAAGACACATTTTGCATTCCAGCTGGGCAGAGTAACCTGTGCTCTTCAAGCAAAGAAAGAGCATTCCTAATAATATAGGTTTTGATTGAAATTCTGTCAGAAGAAAGCAGGCTGCAATAGTCATGGAATAAGCATTCTACAGCACGGTTTGAATTCCAGCAGTGGGAGCTGTTAGCACTGGGGGGTGGGGGAGAAAACCCAGATACAGCTCTACAAAATGTGTAATACTAAAATATATATAAAGCTGATTTGAGTCCACATCACCTTAGAAGGAGCACTGAACTTTCCAGGTATATACTAAAATTGAACACTTGGCTAAACAGAGACAGAGATAAGAGCAAGAGACCCGTGATTTGGTTAGCTGAATCTAAGCAGAAAACAAATTCTGTGGGTACTGAACTTTGTAACGCAAAAAGAAATGGTGAGGTATGATTGGCATCACTTCAACTTTTCAAGCTGGTAACAAACTACTACTAAAGTGTCAACCTTGCACGGATACAAACATCCAAAGCAACAAAAAATAATTTCTCTTGCTGTTTTTACTCTCTCATGGTAAGTTTATAGTAATTGTGGCTATGATCCTGCCCGTCACAAGTATGTTCCTGGGATCTGAGGTATACTTAAGTCACCGATAAGAGTGTGACGGCAGCATCTGCAGATGTACCCAAGTTAACTTTAATCAGGCTAACACAGGTAGCCATAGAGGAACCGCGGTAACCATAGACACTTACTAAAATGCTGTGATATACTTCTGAGGACCCTGGACTTTGAAAAGCTAGTATCTAGAATTAAAGTTTCTTCTCAAGAAATGTGTAGTGTTTACACTCTGGTATAATATCCTCAAAAGCAAAGAAACCACACATCCAGTTTCCATTAATGTTAAGGTGATAAAACTCCATTTTCTTTCATGGCAACAACATTTGGGTTGCACATTTAGTTTACTTTTCAGTTTCACTGTCGTTGGCATTATGGGATAATAAAATGAGTTTACAGTTCAATAATGCTATGTATTTAACATTGATAAAAATTACTGCTAAAAAGATTTTTTAATCAATAAAGTGATATGACAAATTATATTTCTAATAGGCGCACACACACTGAAACAATGGCAGTGCAGTAACTGAAGGAGAAATAGCTTAAAAGGAGCAGCCTCTATATAATAGCAAAGCACACAAATGTGCTGACATTAATCACTGCAAATCATTTGACATTTTATATATTCCAATTCATAAACTTGGATTTATTATGAAGTATACTGCAGTCATAAAATACACAGTTGACAATTTATGAACCCAATATCTTTCACTTTTTCTAAGTTTTTTTTCATTTTATAGTATATATACTCTTTATATATATTCTGAACTTAAGTATTATATAAACATGGTAATGGTGCTGGCTTTACCTCCACCACCCAAGAAAACAAAGAGTTTTGGGACCAAAAAAAAAAAAAATTACTAAGGAATGCATATGCTTAACAAGAAGAAAGGGTCTGGGGGACATTTAAATTAGAAATAGGGCTAAAATCACCAATGTTCAGGTATAAAGAACATTAATTTTACTAGTTCAGTTCCAGATTCTCTTGCCTTGCTTTATTCCCTTATTCAAGGCATAGTTATTTTACCTTGGCTACATATCTTTGGCTCTCAAAATGCAGAGTTCCATAGAGAGGGAGAGATGTTTGTTTCCCCTTGTAAGATGCCACTGAACAAGCCTCCAGGTTGCTTTTTCTCAGCAGGGCTTCTGTATAGTGCAGCATTTTGCTTTCCCACAGTACTGCAACAGTAACAGCAACCATATGTATTGCAGACTGTATCCCACAGAGCCCTGTAATTCCCATTTTATAAATGCAGCAATTACACAGAGGTTAAATAACTTGCACAAGAGGAGATTCATTACCAGTCTGTGTAAAGAAGACATGGAATCTAAGTACAGGCCTGCTCGTGATTCTTTGGAAAAAATCTTGACAACAGAAGCATTTAAATGTAAACATGTATCATTACCTACCATAAGCATTTTGTGACCTCTGAGACATTCTGCTGTTGGCACCGACAGGCATAAAGGTCTCTGTCCAGTTAGTGTGATCTCTCTAGAGTTTTTTTTTAAAAAGTCAGCAAGGAAGATATGAACATGTCCTTCAGTCACTTACTGCCTTACAGCCATTATAGACACCAGCTACATAAACTCATCAAGTCTCCTTGCCCACACCCCCGGTCTCTTTGGGCGTTTCCCATCAGCCTCACAGCCCCCCCGAGTCCTTCTTTCCTTCTCTCCTACCATCTCTCATGCTTCCTATGGCACAAAGCTATTTATTAAGAGACACCAACACATATGGTAGCCACCTACAGTGCATATTATCCTCTCTAATTTCAGTTCTACCACTCCCATCCATTCTGCGCCTGCAACAAGTTACAGAGATTCCAGAAGGGACTTAAGTGAGTTCTGGATGGAAAGCTCAGGGAAAGTGAAGGTAAGCTTGCAGTTATATCCCCCAAAAGATAAGAGCATTAGTTTTTATCCTTCTGGACCTTTATTAAGAGCTCTAGATAAACAACTTTGGCAGATGAAACCCTAATAATTTTCTTCCAGAAAATTCTGTTCTATGAGACTCCATAGAAGAATGTCACACTATAGTGGGTTTTTTTTTTGTTTGGCTGGGGTTTTGTTTTTTGGGGGGTCATTGGGGTTTTTTCTAATGCTTTGATGAAAAGATTCATAAAAGTATAATGTGACATCTATGACTTTGTAGAGATATCTAAAGTTTCCAAACTTCAGTTTGGTCCTCAAAGCTCTGTAAGAGAAAGCGTGTAGGAGACAACTACATTTAAACAGCAAATAAATTCCACAAGACAATTTGCAGTCCAAGTCATCCTCAGGAAAATCATGAAGGGTGCAAGAAACTGATGCAGTTAGCAGTTAAAGGACCGCTGTACTAAAGTCCAACAAACTCCCAAGTGTTTTCATTCTAATTGTATGAAGAGCTAGGGAGAGATTACTGAATAAAAGAAAGCTCTAGGTTAAACTTCCTAATGAAGCCCCACCACACATGAATTTCTTCTGATGTTGTCTCCAGTATCTCTATGGGTGCAACGTGCAGAATAATGCACAGTTCTGTCTCACGTCTGGTCACGTAAATCTGTCCCAAATAACACACTTCCAAACTTTGATGGAAAAGAGCTATTTTGTAGAGAACGATCAAAACACAGAATACATACAATTTAGTGGACAAAATGAGCCTAACCGAAAACCTGCTGAATCCTTAACTTTGGGAATGTTTCCTGTGCAACATTTGCTGTATGTACATCTTCTTGAATTAATTTGATGTTTTCTGCATCTGTCGCACTTTTTCCTTCAGCCTATCCACATTTCTGCACCTCACTGATTGTGGGAAGTTCCTTAGGACAACCACAGACATCCTGAAGCTAACAAGACGACAGATATATAGGACAAGACAAGTTGTGGAATGAGGTATCTAATCAGGCTTCATTGGTCTGTGTTAGATACATCACCTTTATAAAACAACTTTATATCTATTCCATGTCTTGTCTTTAACATAATGAAGCATCCACTTTAAAATCGCACTTCAGAAAACATGGAGACTGAGGCAAAGCTGTTAAAGACAAGTTATATACTGCAACTTAAACTATGTACAATAGAAATGCAAACTGGGTTCCTTCTAATACATGACATTTAGAAAAAAACCAAATTATGACTGATCTTGAATATAAATGGTAAACACAACCTTCCGTGTTCTTATTACTGCTAATATCAGCCTGCAAGGTCATTAGAGACTAGATATGAACGGCAGACAACACCGAGTTGCATCTCGCATACAAATATAACGAGACATTTATGCTTATAGATCAATAGAAAGTTTTTCAGAAACTCTATCTTTGTCTTGTAAAGTAAATGAAGACACAGTCAATTATCCTTAAGAAAACCTGCTTTAGTCATCTTTTAAGATTGCTACATGAGCAATAGTCCTTAATGATACTTTGATGGTCGCTCTGTAGCACCTGGAAGGGTCTCTAATGAAAAAACTCTTTTTGTTATTCTATTTGGACAAAGTAATTTAACATACAATTTCCACAGAAAAAGACTTCCTCAAAGGCCTAATAAAATCTTTAACTCTAGATACAAGTGAAAGCTTAAAAGAAGTAAAAAACACACACACACAGAGCCAGTTGAAAAGCCAAGAAGGACATACTTGAGTTATGAATCCCTCAGAATATTTAACTCGAAATGAGGGGAAATAACTTTTATTTTTAAACTGGTTTTGAGTAATCATAGCTATTAGTACTTAAAATTAGGGTTCCTGTGAGTTGTTGTGTCCCCCCCTTTTGTTTATACGAAACAAACCATCAGCATTTTCGCTGCTGTCCCCCGGGCTATTTGAAGCACACACACTGCCGGCCAGGACAGAACAGGGCCGGGGAACAAAATAAGGCTGGCTGCCTCCTTCTCCTTTTGACCTGTGAGACTGGGACTCAGAAGAGGTTAGCTGTTTCCTAATTAATTTGAGTTCTAAAGTTGTTCTTATTATTAAATGTCACTGAAATTAGCAGCATTTCTTGCCAGCCAATTGCTTTTATTACTTGTTCACTCTGGAAATATCTACTCAACAAGAACACATTTTTCTATCAAGTCAGCTGGGAAGTTTATTTCTCCTGTCATTACATCAGATTATTATTTTACGGTTACAGACAGATTGTTATCAGCCTTCAGAGGCTTTAAAAATAATACAATATGGTTCCTGGCACTCCCAAGCAGACTGAGAAATGCCACCCACACAATTAGCAACACGTTTTTTACACAGCAAGCAAGAAGATTTGTTCTACAGATGTTTTGGAGTTAATTCTGCAGTAAAATCTGGCACAGAACAGAATCACTAATGCACTAAAGCATGACACTTCTGTACTGAAACTCACAGCAAATCTGCAATGCCTTTGCCGCTTCCTGGTGAGAAACGGGATCACTTCAGATATCCCTCAGGATGTCTGACTTGGGGTACTTCACTAGCACATTCCTACAGCTGTATTTCACTAACAAGATGCTCTTAGTATTCACAAGGTTAGGCATTACAGAATATTGCAAAGGTATCCCTTGCTGATGAAAAGCCTACACCTATAACTAAGCACACACTGTTACCGACACAGTTGCACGTGCTTCATAGCTCTCCACAGAGCTGTGAAGAGAAGCAAAATATCCCACTTCTAAATAACCCTCCTGGCGTGTGCAGAGGGTCTGGAAGTTGTTTGTAACAGACGAAGGTGACAGAACTTTCAATTTTTTTTTAATTTTTTTTTTTTTAATTAACTTGAATGGTTAAAGAATAAGCACTACTATACCTAAGGGACACAGTAAGTGTTCCTGCTGTATAAACACTTGGGGTTCCAAGAGGGAAAAGTTTTGCTTTTCAACAGTGACCATACTTTTGGCTGACATTTGAGGAGCTGTCTGATTAGCAAAGTAAATGTTTTTTTAAAAAACGCCAAGAATAACCTTCCTAATCTGTGGGATCTGAATGAACAGAGGAAAGTCTTGCAGTACAAAATTTAGAATTTGTGGAAGAAGATAACTGTCTATATGCAATGACAGCGAGCACCTGGAACAGTCAATTCTGGACATGGGCAATAGTCTAGTAGTGAGGGTCATCTCAGCTTTCTTGAAGCAGGAATTACCTTTGCATTATCATTATTACTGTGAGACACGGGACTTGTTCATTTACCAGATGAACCGACAGCACTGAAAGAAGTCTGCATTCTTGACTTCTGCTGAAGTGCAAGCTGCTAATATATTTTTCACATCTATGCAAAGGCACAACAATTCTGTTCCAAAAAACAAAACCAATTAGCAGACTTGGGACATTTCAATTGCTTTGAAAACAAATAAACTACTGCTTTTACTAAATAAAGGTTTTACAAAGTCATAGGAAGTAAGAGATACATTCTGGTCAGTTTGTAGGAGCCTTTGAAATAGCAAACAAAACATTGTCTATCAAATGTGGTGGCGACGTCAAATATTTTACCACCAAAAGGTAAACTTTCTTCTGGATTATTGTGTTCAGCCTGAGAATGCTACTGAAGAGCAGAAGCTGAAGAGAATCAGAAACACATAAAGACTTCTAGGTAAGGAGACGCTGCAAGATAAGTAGTTAGTAAGAAAACAGTTGTGGGCTTCTATTATTACCCTCACAGTGGAAATCCCAAGGAACATGCCATTAAAATGAGCCCTGGAGATTGAAATTACAATACTTCCCCCTTCCCTTTCCATGCATTAATTGCCACTGGAACTCAGATTCACAACACATCTGGGACCAAGAGATTAAAACAAAGACTGGGCAGCCAGACAGCTCTGGAATTCTCAAAATTGCGTAATGACATTAGGTGCCCAATTCTCACCAAAGTGTACATAGAAAGAAAATTATAAAGGACTACTTTCATCTATTGGCTCGTAAGAGAAGTTATTTTACTCATCCATAAAACAAAAACACTATGAACTGTTAAAAGACTAGTTATGGTTATTCCTGCCAAGAAAATGTTTCCTACACCCATCTCACCACACACCAAAGTGTCTAATAAAAGGTGCTGCCTTCTCTACGATGCACCTTTGAACAAAGATGTATGTTTTCTTCACTCAGAATTCTTTAAAGGTCTCCAAGCAGCCTTTAGTCATAAAAGCTTGAAATTTTGATCAATCTTTAGTTGTTTTAGTTAGGATTAACATACTCAGTTCACATATCCAATTTTAGCAAATGCAACATGAATCTGAAGACTTTATTACTACCGTCGTAATTTTTTTAATTCTTAATCAACTAAATGCTATCCTGCTAAAATTCCTACATCATTATTTGAGTTGGCAACTGTCGTGGTTTGGCCTCAGCCAGCAACAAAGAACCACGCAGCCGCTCGCACAACTCCCACAGTCGTGGAAAAAGAAAATGACAGGGCCAAACTCGTGGGTTAAAAGAGTGCAATTTAACAGAACAGCAAAAGGAAAAGACGAAAACGCGATTACGGTACCGCCGCGCAGCGCACCGACCGGACCCGCACCGCCGCAGCCCACCCCCGAGTGGCGACTCCTCTCCTCGCCCCGGCAGCGCCTCTTATAGCCCGGGCAGGGGTCACGTGGGATGGAATACCTGCCCCCTGCCGGCTCCTGGGGAGATTAACCCCATCCCTGCCGCAACCAGGACAGCAACAAAGCAATTTCTGAACATGGCTCTAAGACTAACTTAATGGTCCAAAAACTGCTTCAGGCTTGAAGCAGAAATTATACATTGGTCACACTGAATTAGCAATTGTCATAGGGATGTTGGAGACCATTATTCCCTGTGTGTATATGTAACTCCTACTAACATTAATGGGGTTACCAAACACACTGAGAGAAAAGCTGGCCCCATTATGTGAACATTGTTGAAAAAGATTAATTGATTTCTCATGCTAGATGGATGGAGTGGAAGTTTTCAACACCAATTCATTGAAGAATATAAGAGCACACAAGCCTTCTAAAGAACACCTAAGGAACAGCATAGAAAACCTGCCCTATGCAGGTCTGTGATGACTCTAGTGACTGAGGATTTCTACCTGCGTGCATTCAACAATGATGAAATATTGCAGTCTCATGTCACGGGAACAGCAGTGACTTTTTACAGTAACTATAAAAATGAGAGGATAGAAAAAAACCCATATTTTAAATACAATTTTCTCCATTAAATAATTTTGGCTTATCTTGTCAACAAGGGAGAAAGAGAAAAAAAATCAAAACCAAAATCAAAACCAAAAAACCCCCACCTTTGTCAAGCTCCTTTGTGAGCTTTAACTTTTTTGATACCTTGCTTTCCCTCCCCTTCCCTCTAGCTAAGACTAGAAAAGTCAAAGAAAAATCAGAGGTGGTATGACAATTGCTTGGTTACCCTTCTGGATTACTACTGCCTACTAATAGCATAGAAATTTTACTGAAGAATGATAAGGGATACAACACTGACTAGATGAGATTTAATTTTCACTGTCAGGCATAACAGCTCTTTTTCCCAACCAAATGGGCAATCCTATTTGGACCATCAAATGCTTGAACTGCCTCTGTTAATCTTGAGGAATACACCATTAGTGAACATCATGAATAAGCAGACATCGAAAAGATATGCAAAAAGAGTGGACCATCATTGTGTTATGCTACTTTTAAGGCAGTCATTAATTTCACCACGCATGATGCGTTTTGCGTATGTATTAATTTAATAGGACTGTAATCCACATTTTGAGACAGCATTTAGATATCTGGAAAGGGGCAATAATAGTACTTTTTCCTGGATTCATTATATTGCTGTAAAATAAAGATTGCAGAGCATCTCAAAATGTGCATAATAGACAGAAAGGGCTCTGATAACAAAATTGTTTTATAATGGTTAAGAGCTTTTTCATATAAATGCACACAACAAAAAGTAAGGCCACATAAATAGCTGACAAGAGGAAAAAAAAAAGTTCTATGTACAGGATTTTTGATTCACATGAAGAACTTCTATCCATATGAACTTGGAGAGAGAAAATCCCCGAGTTTAAAGATGCAATATTTTTCAGGAGGTTTCCATTTTCCCATTGCTTCCTGAAAGAATGGTCTAAACCACTGGCACCAGAGGAAAATTCTCCATATCCACTGAGAGATAAACAAGTTCTTTACCAAGAGTATGGATCGGAAATTCATCTCCTACTGCAATAGCAGACTCAGTTTCTCAGTTCTTAATCCCTTCTCCTCAAGCAGGAACAGGCCATATGCTGACTAAAAGCAACCCCAGAGTACATTTGAGCTAAAGATTCTACAGCATTGGCTGTATCCCCTATATCAGGCTGTTTTTTCACACTGTCCAATACAACCAAATCCAACAGAACTCAGCCCCCACGTATAGCCTGTGAAAAGAGGGCAGCTGTTGCCAACAGAATTTACTGGAAGTGTTACCTAGACAAAAACTCAGAAAAAAATTCCAGCTTGGCTGACATTATAGAAGACCTAATTAAATAGTTGATTTTTTTTTTTTTTCTCTCTCCAGGCAAAGAGCTGAGTTAGGTCCCATCAGAGGTTTGCTGATAGAAAGAATGTTTAATGATAACACCATGGAACTCATCTAGTTTGCTCAAATCCATAATGCAGACATTCTTAACTAAGAACATTAGAGGGTCTGCAAATCTGAGATATGATTTTATCCTCTAAAGCCTCTGAAGAAATGACTCTTCAACAGTTACCCATTTATGCAGCTGATTTGGGGTTGTGGTTTTTGGTTGTTGTTTTGGTTTGGTTTTTGTTTTGTTTTTTAATTTGAAGGGAGCACAGGGTACACTGTAGGGCTTGAATTTAGCCCAGGACACTTAGCTATGACTCACTGAAGTAATTGTGCTACACTGGCACTACTGAGCAAACAAGCACTCCCTGGGGAGATGGGTAGATGCCACACATCAGTCCAGGATTTAACGACAGGAGGAAAAGCTCACATGCAGCCGTTTAAGTGTTTAAAAAGTATGGGACTTTGCCAACCATGTATTCAGTAGGCTAGATGCTTCTTGGAGCCACTGCTCTCAAAGCCACGGGCCTTACTTGCACACGCACACTTACTAGCTACGATACTCCTAGATGTGGCACAGCCCAGGCTCCAGCTCCGGTCAGGCTGTTCCAGCAGTGTGAAAATCACAGAATGGTTTGGGTTGGAAGGGACTTTAAAGATCATCTCATTCTAACCCCCCTGCCATGGGCAGGGACACCTTCCACTAGACCAGGTTGCTGAAAACTCCATCCAGCCTGGCCCTGAACACCTCCAGGATGGGGCATCCACAGCTTCTCTGGGCAAATCTGGACAAACATACCAAGCCTTCACATTTCACTGTTCAGATTTCTGAGATAAACACAGGATATATTCAGGGTGTTGACAGTCAGAGAGACAAAGCAAAAGGCAGAGGGACAGCAGGATATCCAAGTTTCTCTCCTCCTGCAGCAGCTCAGCTTAAGCTCAAAGACTACATCTGGTCATCTCACAGCAGCTGCTAAAATCTTTCCTATGCCAAAACCAAAAATCAATATTCATGTCTCTGCTGATGGTGGAACAGAAAAGCGAGTAACCCATGGAGGGAAAGCAAATAAAAAGAGACAGAATAAAAAAGTAATTTCATAAAACATGGCATTCAGGATGGATTGCGCTTAGGCACAGGGTAGGACCTTAAAGACAAGAGTGGCAATTATACATGTGACTATGTAGAGGCAATGACACAGGTATAGGTCTGATCATGACAGTGATGAAGGCAACAGGAAAAGCCTCTTTTGACTTCTACAACACAGGATCAAGCTCTCAAATGAATGGGCTGCTTGTACATGTAAATTTAGACATTTTTAATTATTACAGAAATACACACTTTGTCCCTCTACGGGTTTTCATGAATATGCTTCTCCGATTGTTCAAGTAGGGGTTTTTGTATGAGACGTCTCCAGACTTAGATTGCTCAATAGATGACACTTTCATGAAAAGCAATTGGACACGCATTCTTTCTGGTGACTTCAGTCTATCAACATCTGTTTACACTGACTTCATTTAAAATAAATGTTTCTTTTGGAAAATATATTTTTGCCATCAGCTAGAGTTCTTTCATATAATTCCAGCCGAAACTTGGAATTGCAAGCTTGAAAACTTTATAATTAAGTCAAAATATGTATACACACATTCAGAATAGACAGTGACAGCATATCTTGTTTCATGTTTGTTTAGGGTCCCCCCCCCATTATCATGCAAGGATGTTACTTTCTGACACATGTGTGCAGCAATGCACAGCCGTGGTCAGCTCTGCCCCTGGATGTGCATTCTGGACAAGAGTTGTGAGAAATTAAAGGCTCCCAGTGGCAAGAGGGAAAAGAGAACTCCAGAGCTCTCTTCTGATTCATTAGAAAGCTGCTTCTCCATGATGCTGGATTCTGCAGTCAAATATCCTCAAAATGAGTTTGGGTAGCACCAGTCTTTTATTTTGGGTTATAGAATTTAATGGGGGGGGGGGAACCAGCACTAAGCCAACTTGCTTTGTCAGTGTCTGTGGTGGACAGTCCCCAGTGTTCTATTTCATGATGCATGATTGCCTGCATCACCTCTAGACTATCCTGGAAGAAAGCCAAAAGTAATTTTTGTTCCTCACTCCATTATTTTCTTCAGTCCACAATAAAATATGAAGATGAGACTAATTTTCACCAATTTTAAATACAGAGGAATTACTATCAGCAAATACTACATATTTCACATTAGAAATAAGTTGTTTTGCCTGTTTTCTCACATATGCCAGTACTTTTAACTATCATTAGAGCAGCCTGCTGGATATCCTGCTAACCCAATGCAAAGCACACCACAACCTGAGCTCGGCCAGGAGGAACAGCATTCCATTCATGCTCACTCTCTGAGGCGGCTGCAGTTCTGAGCCTATTACAGGACAGCTGGGTGCAGGTGATGCCTCTTGGGTGTTTCGGAGCGAGACTGCAGCTCCCACATGTGCACATCCAGGTTTTTAGAGTGACTCCACGAAAGATAAGTCATAGATGTTTAAAAGGTTTCACCCGGGACCCTAAAATTCTATTGCCTTGCAGATACTATCACACAAATCCCAGAACACAAATGGCCCAACACTAACAAAGCATCATGACGTACCTCATAATGCTGCACATCGAGTCCAGACATACCGCTGTCACACACACAGATCTGGAGAGGCAGGTGATAGCTGTCCACAGGGACACAAGCATTTTCCAAGATCATTATTGTGCTACAGTTAGCATACAAAAGAATAGAATTAAATCAACTTGCTGTATAGTTTGCTTTTCCTGAACTTGGCTTTTCTGGTTCTAGGATTGCTGCCATTACTCCTCCGAAAATCACTAGCACATTGCTCAGCCTGAGGAGCAATAGACACATGGCACGGGAGAAACAACCAAACATGCTTTACACATTGCTCTGGTAGGTGGGTCAGAGGCACTCTCACCTTGCCTTTAAGCAAAGGAAAATAAAACAGTGTGGGGCTTACAACTAGTTTTTAGTCACAAAGTACCTTTCATACCAAGTGCAAACCCCGCAGGAAGACTGACATCAACCCATGAGATGCAGACATTACACAACACTCGACATGAGTAACCAGCATCCTTTCTTCCCCCACACTCAGCAAATAGATTAAAAACAAGACTTTGAGGCCTTCTTGTAAGGAAAGAAAAGATAGCCTATAAAATTATAACATTCTCTAATTCTCACAGAAATCTGCAGAAAGTGTTCTACTGGCCTTAGGGACAGAGAAATTTGACACACAATAACAGGTTCTTTTCTCACTTTGCTCCAAAGTGCTTCAAATGGTCTAATTAAACATATGCAGTAAGTGTCATAAGGTCTGTCTCTAACTATTGCACCTCAGAGGGAAAAAGAAAGTGTGAACATTAAGTTGTACATGCAAGCAATCTGTTCCATAGAGCTGATGCACTGGACAGAAACATTCTCTATTTCGTTGCTTCGATGCTGACAAATAAGTGCAAATTGCTTCTCACTAAAACAGAAATCTCTTAAGACTACTAAGGTTAAGAACACCAGAATATAAAAAAAATATACACACACATATATTTTGATCCATTTTGCATTAATTTTGATGTTTATAGCAGTAGCAATAAAAGTTCCATTCATGTATGTTTAACGGGTTTAGAATAGCCATTTCCCTAAATAAGAAAAAGATATTTGGCTTGGGTGAACCATCTCTGTTAAAATAACAGCCCCTAACCCTTCCAACTCGAACACTGCTTAGAGTTGACTCGCATTGATTCTCTGTCCTCCTCCCTCCTCTAAAAAAGCTCTCAAAAAAATCACACTAATTTGCCTCTAAATTTATAAATGTTGTAATAACAAAGGTGAATGTGTGCTGTCCTCTATTTGTTTTTTAATGGGTTTAAAACTGAGTGCTGGTAATAGCCAAAAGATCTGTATTTGACCATACTGGTTTTAGCCTGTGGTAAGTTGAAAATGCTTCTAGGCACCTCTCAGGCCTCCACTGTAGAGTAACAGCCATTCAGTAATGCAAAAACTGATGGAAGAGTAAAATCTCCCTTCAATATTGTCCCGAGTTCTTGATTTGACTTTCCTTATGGAGAGCACGCATCTTACCAGAAGTGGCCCACAGCTTCAGATAAGCATCGTCCTTTCTAAACAGCAGTTTCACAACAACCATCTTTGCCAAAAACTACATTCCTCTGCGACACTAGAATTAAAACCTAACTGGATGTAAATACAGAGAACTGCTTCTATCATCCTTAGTCCATTTTACACATGCCAACTCACAGATAATGTTCTAGAAATCACGAAAAAAAAATAGGTTGGAAGGAAGGTCACTAGTCCAACTCGCTGATCAAAGCAGATCTGATTTTTAAGTTACCAAAACATGGCTTTGCTTTATAATAAAGTTACCAGAGACCCTAAGGCAACTAAAGCACGTGCTTACACCCATTGTTTTTAATTTCTTGCGCAAAACCACAAAGTGAGATGTTTTCTTTGGCAGCAATTCCTATGGAAGTTTACAAGGTAACTTCAGGGGTGGGGAAAGGGCTTATATCCTTCCCCCTTCTTTCCTAATCCAAAACATTCCCTGAGGATAGCTGTGGGTTCCAACTTGAAGCCATCTCAGTCTCCAGTCAACACTAAGAGTTGAAATTATGCTCATGGATGCACCATTGACTTGGGGTATTTTAGCCTTGGTTATGTCAGATTATACACCTTGGTTTTCTTGCCTGAAAAGGCTAGAAATCAGTCTAGCTGATAGAGCATCCCAAATGCTTGATTTTATCTTTATCCTTTGCCTCCTAACAAAATGTTGCCGAGAAGTAAATTAATTAAATAGAAAATTGCTAAAAGGTCTTCAACTTGTTTTTTTGAAACTGGTTGGCAATGAGAACCTTAAAAATGAAATGATACTCACTTTCAGGAATCCCATGATCAAGATAGAATCAAAACCAGGTATTATTTACAAAAGGAGGAGCAGTTTATGATAGGCATCCAAGGGAATGCCCTCTCAAGGAAGAGAGGCTTAAAGAACAAATATCTGTGAGGCAGGAAATACACTACAAGCTTTCCCTATCCTGATAATAAACGCAGTATTAAAACATCAAAAGTTTTCCAAAAGCTACATTTAAAATTTATTTAGTGAGTAAAGTTTAACTGACCAGACTTAGTTCTCTTCAATGTAATGATACTAAGAAGAAGAGAAAAATGGAATGGCTGTAAAACACTCACCAGGGAACTGTAAAGGACAAAACAGTACATTTCACTATCAGTTTTCATGGGTGTTTTGTAACTCATCTGAAATTCTACTCTCAAAGCAAAAAGACTACAAAGGTGTTATATAAAGTGTTCCTCCTCCCCCTCTCTGACCGTTACTGAGAGAGCAAGGGAGAAATCAGACTTGCACAGAATTAATTCTGACTCACTAAATGAAGCTTTTTAAGAGTGAATGAAGCAGCTTTCACCTGTTACAGCTCACCATCTCAAAAAAATGCAGCCTCACGGGTATGGCAGCTGCACTGCTTCTCAGAAACCTCCCTCTGCACTCACAGAGACCATCACTGCTAACCCCACCATCACATATTTTACAAGCCTTCACTCAAAGCAAAGCAATAATATTTGATAGCAATCTTTCCTACTATCCAAGTTACCTTTCTCTAGGTAATGTGAATTTACTTTTCTGAATGAGAAAGACTAAACTTTTCATTACTCAAATAACCTACCTCGCTTACAATGACCAAATAAAATGGGATCATCAACTAGTTTTGTACCACAGATGTACTTGGGAAGAGGAAGCAGATGCACTAATTATCTCTAGCAGAACCCCTGTGAGCTTTCTACAGGACACTTCCATTTTCTGTGCATCTCATGCCCATAAACCAGAAACAGTGCAATATCCCTACAGGGAGTTTGTTTGCTGCAGTTAATCATGAAAGAGTAAGATTTAGATAATAGCTCTTTTCAACACTATTCCGATCTGAAATGGATTCTAATAATGAATTTATTGTGACAATTTTCGGTATTTTTATATTTTTAGACATAACTTCCTAGTGCGATATTCAAGCTGTGGTCAGACGAACATTTACTTCAGCAGGTCTACCTTTGACCTGTGCAGACTGTTAAAAACTACAGATCATACTGAGGCATCAGGCTTCAACGTGCTGCAATTTTTTTCTTTTTTACTATGATGAAGACTCAAATAGAAAAGAAACCTCATTAATCTACATATGTATATATGGTACACAATAAACCTATTGTTAAACCAAAGGTAATAATTTTGCTAGAATTGTACAGAAGCAAAAGTCCAGTTGAAAAAAAGAATAATTTGGCTATATATCCATGTGATTCTGTGATCTTAAAAGTTTAATATAGGGAAGAAACACCAACTCAGAACATATTTAGCCTATTCCACATTATCAGCAAGGTTGGCCATGTCTTGGTGTTTAAACTGGAGGTGCATAGAACAAATCATAAAGCTACTTCACCAACGTGAGGTTTGAGTTTTAAAGCAGATAATTAGACCCATAGATCATTAGAAAGACAGAACTCTGCCAATACCAGGCAATTCAGATCACATTTCAAAGCAACTGCTTCAGGGTAAATCTTGTTATACATATTACCAAGAGGAAAGATATACAATACCACAAAAACCCTTATAAACATTCTAGAAGTAGTACATGGTCAGGTGAAGCCCAATGAATTGAACCGCCTGGAACTAATTTTAAAAGCATCAGGCTTCCCCCTCTCCTCCCCCCTTCCTTTTTTATTTCCTATTTGCAAATTAAAAAAAAAAAAAAGCCTTCAGGTGCATACTGGCAGCTCGGCTTTGGACAAGCAGCACTTTATTGTCTAAGATATTAACACAAAGAAATGGCAAATCTTCAGATAATAAACGTTTTTTATTTCCACTTCTCATCAGCATCAGCATAGCTCCCTACTCTTTCTAGAGGATACAGTTTTCTGCTGTTTTTCTTTTTGCCCCTGGACGGGGGGCACCCAGGTCTCTTGACCTGAACAGCCCTGAGCTTTGCTGGGTGGGTCTTTGCAAAAGGCCTGAATTTGGTATTGTCAAGCTTCTTCCCCTGACCTTCCACCACTACAACTCCAACCCAACCAAACCTTATCAGACCTGCAGATTATTACAGTCTAGTATTTCATAAGCTTCCAGCAGATTTACTAGAAATCCCATGCATTTAATAAGGCAATTATATTGATGAACAATAATTTGCTTTTTCATACAGAAAAAACTATTTCCACAATTTGTGTGTGTTTGAGAAAAGGGGCAATCTTTCACCTCAGTCCAGTTCTTAGTCGAAGCCTAGATACGTGCCAAGTTGTTTTGCTTGCCTCAGTGAAAAAACATCCAGCGTGGTGCGCAGCCTCACAGGTGTGCTGGAGCGCAGGCTGGGCAAGGTTGCATGCTGCCCTTCTAAGGCACGTCACTGCCCAAAGAGGAACTGCAGGGTCCAGGCTCTGAAGCAGCACTAAATGAAATACGAATAGCGAGCAGAGCAAGATAGTGTTTACAGTTACATACCCATTAAGATGACACACATACTCCAGAAAACAGACTGTCCAAAACAACATCAACTGTCACCCATTGAATAATTACAAAATTTGTTAACTCTTCATTTTTGTCATTAAGTAATACTGCCTTTGCAGGCCCTCCTTAAGGCCTCTAATGGATAGATCTGAAGAAGCAATCTTCATATTATTATTTGCTGAAATTTTCCAGGAATGCACTGTGAGGCACCTCACAAAAAATGGAGTGTTTCAGCCCAAAGTGTGTCAAATTCAAAAGGAAACAGGGAGCCGTTTTACAATGCAAAGCACCTGACAACCATAACAACCTATTCTGTAATGCACACAAGTATTACAGTACAGCATTACTTGGTCTCAGTTGCCTCTTTTCAGAGCCCAATTCCAGTGCCAATTGCAACGTGGTTTTTCCCAGTGGCAATCTCAGTCAAATGCAAGGTGCTTCTTCTTCCCTGGGCTGCAGTGCTGGGTTTGTGCTGATTGCCACCAGTCCTGTCAGTGCTTAGTGAAAAGGGAAGTAATTCAGAAAGACTGCTGAAGTGACCGGTGGTAAAGCTCTGATTGGGGAGGGCCTCGCTGTAAGAACTGCCCTGACCAGGACCGTAACAAATGTGTATTTCTGAAAGGAAGTGAGGCTGTTTTGTAGGGTTGTGCAATGGAAGAAAACTGTACTGGACCATAAAAAGGGGACTTCTACCTGCTTCTACACCAAGAAAACACCAAAAAGCGACAGAGACTCTTCCATTTCCTTCCCTATTTCATCTACTCCAATTGTATTCTTTCTTTCAGTATTAAGTGAGCTAAGTTTCAGCCACCTCAACCTAGCCATAAGAATATTAGCTCTTATTAGTTTATCTTACTATATTAATCTACTGTTTTCCAGCATGTATGATTTTTTTTTCCTCTGCCCACAAGAGTTTGTGTGGACCATCATATCATACCTACCCAAATGTTCTCAGTACCACATGCAAACACCTCTTAAATTAAAAACAGTAGTTAGGCAGCCAACAGCACTGCAGCTGAGGAAAGGAAGAAGAGGTATTTAATGAACTGAGAGGGAAGTTCATATAGGCAGGAGTTGATTTTGGTCAAATCTTCAGGACATTTCATGCTCACCAGAGGCAGCCACTAGAGCTTTGAGAATGAGTGATCAGAAATACAATTGTCTGCCAGGATCAAGGACTTCCATGAAGCAGAAGAAAGAAAAGTAGAAAGATGCTCTGCCAGTTTGGATTGCTTCAGGCACATGTTGTTCTATAAAAAGCCAACAACTGCGTATTCATCGGTGGGGGAAGAGTCCTGTGTTATCTCTATGGATGGTTCAGCTGAAAACACTATGAGGGAACCCAATACTAGCAAATGGAGAGCCACTGGTGTTGAAGAGAAATATTTTAAAAGGTACATGGCTTGTAATGAAGGATCATGATTGCTGCATTTTGTAGAACCGAAAGATTATTGGCCAGCCAATAGATGATGTGGATGATGGTCTGACTACATGAAAGAAGCTGACAGGACTGGAAAGGCCTACCCGCCGTTTAACAACCAAGCAGTTGCAAAACCAAATACAGGCTGGCTGGAGAATGGATTAAGAACAAGCCCTGAGGAGAAGGACTTGGGGGTGTTGGTGGATGAGAACCTCAACGTGAGCCAGCAATGCATCCTTGCAGCCCAGAAAGCCAATTGCATCCTGAGCTGCATCAAAAGAAGTGCCTCCAGCAGCTTGAGGGAGGCAATTCTGTCTCCCTGCTCTGCTTTTTGAGACCTCACCTGCAGTACTACATCCAGCTCTGGAGGCCCCAACATAAGAAGGACATGGACCTGTTGGAGCGGATCCAGAGGAGGGCCATGAAGATGGTTCTGGGGCTGCAGCACCTCTCCTAGGAAGACAGGCTGAGACAGTTGGGGTTGTTCAACCTGGAGAAGAGAAGGCTCCAGGGAGACCTTATAGTGGCCTTCCAGTATCTGAAGGCGGCCTGCCAGAAAGCCAGAGAGGGACTTTTTACAAGGGCATGTAGTGATAGGACGAGGAGGAATGGCTTCAAACTGGAAGAGGGGAGATTTAGATTAGATATCAGGAAGAAATATTTCACTATGAGGGTGGTGGGACACTGGAACAGGTTGACCAGGGAAGTTGTGGAGGCCCCATCCCTGGAAGTGTCCAAGGCCAGGCTGGATGGAGCTTTGAGCAACCTGGTCTAGTGGAAGGTGTCCCTGCCCATGGCAGGGGGGGCTGAACTAGATGATCTTTAATGTCCCTTCCAACCTAAACCATTCTATGATTCTATGATTACAGACAGTGTTGGTATGAACTGACTGAGGATCCTAACAGATGCTAAATGTGCTACATTCGAGGCCCCAAATACCCTTCCGAGACAAAACTTTTTATTCAGGCCTCCACATTTATAGATTTCTTTTAGAATCAACTATTTCAACATTTGGGGAAAAAAAATAAAATGGCATTTCACAACTAAAAAGAAAGTTTACAGAATTTTTTCCAGTCTTATTTCCCACACATGTGCACACACACAATTCTAGTTCTAATATTTCCTAATAGAGTTGTTAATGAATGAACAGTTGCTTATTTAAAAGCATGATTGAGTCCATCTCATCATGACTGCATGATTCTCAACTATAGCACTTAATCTTCTTGTATAAATACCAGTCATATTTCTCCCATAAGAACATTTTCTTAAGCAATTAAAATTGTATTATACTATTTAAGTCAGATGCAGAAAACTGTGATACAAAATGTAAATCAGTATTAGAAAGTGGCTGGAGAACAGTTCCTTTGCTCTGTATCTCATACCTTCAAAATGGAAATCTGAAGCAGAGAAAGATTGACTCATAATAGCAGTTAATTAATATATAAGTAGGCTGCGATTAATTAAGCAGGTAGGTTGCTTTTTTAAACTTCCCTTCCACATTATAGTCTTCCTTTTTATCTCATTTTACTCAGTCCAACTCTTCTGACATCTATTGACAGCAATAGCCAAAAATACCACAGGTTTTCCTATAGAAAACCCTACAAATACTGACCGCTAAATCCAATGGTGCATGTCAGTTTGATCACTCAAGTCTCTTATTTCATTTTAATCACCTTTCCTTTCATGTTGAAGACCTGAAGTTTTACAGTTTCATTATAGTCTGTTGCTTTGCCTTCTCTCATATACCTAAAACTAAGTAGGAAAAGCCCACACTGGCTGTCACTAACAGCATTTGTGCTGTTGTGATAGCAGACTTAAACAATTATAAAACTTTCAGTAATTCACTATGCTTGCCAGAGAGTAGTAAGATTTAAGAAGGAAGTATCTTGTTTCCTCTTTCCTCTTGCTTCCTTCCCTACAACGCTGAAGTCTGTAGAAATTAGAGGAACAGCCACATTCCATTTTAAGCTGTGTATTAAACAGAACCAAAATAGACATTCAAGTCTAAAACTTGAGTGCTCGATATTGTAGGTTTGGGGTTTTTATTTATTTTCCTGCTCAAACAGAATGACTACGCTTGCGTGTGCCCATGATTAAGGCTGCCCTGTCATTTACTTTTTTTAAGATAACTGTACCAGTTTGTTTTTTCATTAGTCATTTAAAGGTCAGACCAGTTTATTTTGTCCTGTGTTTTGGTAGAGACTGGAACTCAACTTGGACAGATAAGAGATATCTCTATTATACATTTCCATTAAACATCTGCAGCTGCTTCTGACTTAGATTGGGTTTGGATATTTAAACACAGCCATATGAACTCCAGCACACAGGCAGGCCTCCAAAACATCTAACCGCCTTTTTTTAAAAAATAAAAACAAAAAAACCACCCAACACACACACAAACAAAGTTCCTAGAAATTATGATACTGCTTTCAGGACTAGTCGTACTAAATCAACTACTATGCACAGTTACAGTTTAAGAGACGGTGGGATCTAAAAATTTACTCTCATGTTGGTTCATATTCCTTGAGATTTGTGGACTTACACCTACAAATGTGCAGGTCTACAGTTGTAACACGAACACAGTCCTCTTCTCATTCATCCAAATAAACGTGAGAGGGGAAAAGCGAGTACATGATATGCTAGCATATGGTATGTGTTTTCCAAAAGCAAACCAAGGCTAGCTGCTGTAGACACTTCACCATTTATGAATATAGTATACTTTCTACTCTAAGTCCTTAACTTAACAATCTATAAACCAGGTCATCAGTGAACTTGAGAGATCAGAGCAGCGTTTCTTAAAAAAAAAAAAAAAATTGGGTTTTTTGGTTTTGCAAAAGATTATTTACAATATCATTAGCTTATGACAGTCAAATTAATTCCAGTTTTATTTTTTGCTATGTTGCAATGAAAAACAACAGAAACTGAAAATGTCAGGTAACAGTCAAGCTATATTTAACTACCACATTTCACTTACGAGGAAACATACTTTGAATAAACAGATGGTGTTGCTCTGGGGTTGCCATCATTAGTAGAAGCTGTAGAAACACACGTTTGACTCAAAATGGCAGATACAAAAGACAAGAAAACTATATGTAATATTGGTCATTTCCAGAAAGAAAACCATGGTTATACTAGATCTTAGTTTGTTTCATTCCTCCACTCAATAACATAGTTTTACTGTCGGGGTGCTTGAATTCCCGAGAACTAAGTAAGAAACGATCCTTGCTAACCAATTCTCAATTAATTTCAGGAATATTTGCATTCCTAGCTCCTGTACTCCCTGCTCTGAAATCCCTGGGAAAGTGAACGTACAATTTTGGTTACTACATCAAATCATTTATGTAGCTGTGAGTCTATTGAAAATAGGTTGTCATGCTATTTCAGGAATATGAATGCCACTAGCCAGCTAACGTATTTAGTCAATGTTATTTAAGTGTTACTTAAACAGCTAGCATGGAATGAAAAAAAAAAAAGCTATGAAAATAAAGAAATAGAACATTCCAGTTCACCCAAAGAAAGGCAAATAGAAGGACTGTAAAGATGTTTGAGACGTCATTTCTTTTATTAGATGAACTTTACTAAAAATGGACAACACACTAGAAGAGAGGCACTGTCTTATTTCCAAGAATTGCTTTAAAACTGCAACAGCTAGAAATTTCCCAAACTATAACAGAACTTCCATCTGCTTAAGCACTCAAACAAACATTTCAAATTCCAAATTAGTACCAAAAGGGAACTAAAAGGTAATAATGGACAATATTTCATAAGCTGGGTATATAAATTAATCATAATTCAAGAACTCTGAATGTAATTGACACTATACTTGTGGATTACATTGTGATTTAAAAAGCGAGCAGTTAGATTTCATTTTGACCTTGCTTGTACTTCACTCGTACACGTAGAAAAATAACAACTGTAACCAATCAAGTTCAGCAACACTTAAAAGAACATTTCCACAAAACTAATTCTGATATGCAGAAAGGACTATGATTATTACTTCCTTCAGAATTTCTCAGTGTACTAACACAAGGACAGACCTGCAGGAAAAGGCTTAAGCTTCCTTGAAAATCTTACCACTAAGATGCTGCTGCACTACAAATTCTAGCAAAGTCAATTCAGTTGCTAGGAAAGGCTAAAATACGGGAAACAGGAAAATCCCATTACGTACACAATGGCCTCATCGTAGTTCAGTGTTAGAATCCTGGTGAACTTTAAGACAAATGATAGCATTTTATGTACAGCCATCACCAAGGCAATGGGAGTATGGGAGTACTGAGCAAAACGAGAGCACAAAAGAAAAACTAACAACTTAAAAGCCACAAAAATATCAATAGGAACCATCTTCCCAGTGTAATACAGTAAAATAAGAATGTGAAAGGTCATGTATTACATTGGATAGAGTTAAATATGCTTTCTTTGTAAACAACAAATGTATATAGTAAGGAAACTTACCTACCTTGTCATGGACATCGCACAAATCACTCTTCAAAAACTTAAATTCTGAGATTTATTTGCTGTTGTGACAAGTCTGGTTTTGATCTGGAGCAGAAGTTTCTATGCATTACAACTGTAAAAGTTTCTTTTTGTGGTTTCTAAACATCTGGCAGTAACGGCAAACCAGATTGGATGTTTTTGTTTCAGTACCTAGCATCATAACCTTTC
Source organism: Charadrius vociferus (assembly GCF_000708025.1). Classification (NCBI taxonomy): domain Eukaryota; kingdom Metazoa; phylum Chordata; class Aves; order Charadriiformes; family Charadriidae; genus Charadrius; species Charadrius vociferus. The sequence continues at coordinate 5,299,704 of NW_009648526.1, forward strand.
GAACGGCCATTTCTACTTTCAAGGGTATTTCTTTTATAAGGTACAACTGTTAGATTCACATACGGTACCTGTTAACCTGAGGTAGAAAGTGTCATAACAAAACAAGTAAGAAGGACTTGACTCAGTCCTTAGCCTCACACATCTAAGGTCCCCAAGTGGAACAAATCCCCAAACCAAGTTGCTGGCCAAATTTGTTTCCATATCTTCTTTCATGTTGTTTTGTAGAATTATGAGCACCCCCGTGCTCTCCTTCCTTCAAAGTGAGATGTAACTACATTTTATCTGCATGACACCTGGCAGTGATCATAAAGCTTTTCTACTTTAATGGTAATGAAAATAGTACAAGCATAGACAGCTGCACGTAATTAGAACATTCTTGCCAGATAGAAAGCCAGTATTTTCTATGCAGAAGTACTACTGTAGCATTTTAAGCCATAGGTATTACAAATGAGCACAATCATTAATTTCAGTGATATCACTATGCCTAGTACACAGATACCTTTCCAACACGCCCCAGATCATAACCACTAACCAGAGAGTAGCACCCATGACATTTTACCCAAAAAATTAAGCATGCAAACAGCTTCAGTCTACCTGCAAAACCAAAGTTTTCCAGGAAATTATAAATAATCTGAATTACACGTTAACTCTGTAATAATGAATTGAAAATAGCAAGTTATTGTAATGGTTATAAACTACCTCAGAGAATTCAGCCAGAGGTTCGTTTGTGAACAGTTTTTATAATTCTTTCAGCAATGAAAGAAGCAGCACTCTAGAAAAAGACGCTTAACTTCAGAAGCCAAGTTAATGAATGCATACAAATTGAGATTCCTCCCCACTCCTCTCAGAGGCAACACTTCCTGCTCTCGCAAATTTATCGTGACTCACACTATTTTTAGTGCTTTTCTTAGAGTCTCTGCTGCTGGAATCACGCCTGAGAGTCTTAGCATTAATTTTAAAAGAAAAGATTTCCACTCCCCTGCATGCTGAGAAAAGCTTGAAAGTGTGAAACCAGTGCAGCCTACAGGCTGAAAGACTAGAAAGAATATGAAAAATTCAGGGTGGGTTTTGTTTTAGAAAAACCTCATGATTTCTAAGCTGTTCCTTAGTGTCAGGAACTAGATAATGCATTGACTCCTCATAGCTGACTGTCCACTGGAATCTCTCCAGAGCAGATGTAAGGCACACCAGCAGTTTTACATGGAAAAAATATTCAATACCACTTTCATTGTTCTTTCTATGCACTGGATATTCTTACTCTTCAGAATGCTAATCCAGTTTCTCGTAGAAGTCATACTTTTAAAGAGAACACTTGACTGAGCTAAGACTGAGTATTATTTAATGCACAAACTATTTTTGGTTTAAAATAGGATAATTTTCTTTTTCTTCTCTGAAAAGCTAACTTCTGTAACAAAGAGCCTCTTGCGTGAGAAGATAAAACCAAGAGTTATTCTACCTGCAAGAAAGGTGTAAACACATGTTAAGAAGCAATAACACATCAGACTTCCTTAGGGGAAAGATGATGCTTCTACATTTGCTTTAACATAGCTACTTCCTTTTAATTATACATGCAGTTGGAGTTTGAAAGACAAAGTTAAATAATTATCTGCTTTTATCTTATCATTGAGCAGCTTTTTTAAAAATCTGCCACTAGATGGTGCAACAGCTTAAATGATTCACAAGTCTACAGCACTTCCCCGTGCCTCTTCCTTCCCCGACCCCAATAAAGCGTGCTCAGCAACACCAGGAGACAGCACGCAACTGGGAAGCAAACTTGCCTTCTGTAATTTGTATTTGTTAAAACAGCAAATTTAGCTTTCCCCTAGACACAATCATTCACATTCCTCTTTGGCATTTCTTTTAAACAGGAGGGAACAACAGTAGCATATCTGAGGGAAAACTGGATGGCGATGACATCACTATGACTCCCTATGGCTCTCAGAGCTACAGAAGGAGGAACGTGACTGACCACTGCAGATCAGGGTATCCAGAATGCTATTCTTGGACTTGAGAAACGCAAATTCACCTCCCTCTTGTGCTGGACAGACTAACTCAGCAAACCCAAAAGCAAGTCTCTTAACCTCACTGCACCTCAGTTCTCATCTGGAAGTAAGAATTATGGAGCTGTTTGTTAGTTACTTGCAACCTCAGATAGATGCTGAAAGGACAAATACATTTAAAAATTATACCATATTCCAGAACCATGAAGAATTTTAATATATGTATGAGAGGCACATAACAGCTTTGGCATTCACTTTCCCTTAGCCTACAGTATTCTAAAACAGATGCACTTTGAGTAGTTTTAAAACGAGCTACGATGCCTTTCAGAAGTCTCATACCTGCTACTGCAGGGGATCAAACCCAGTTAGTCAGGAAATGCTTCTACTGTGCCCTTAGCTCTTCTTTTAGGACCTACTATTTCATCTCCTGAAGCTCTGGATTTTGAAGAAAGCCTGGTGGGTCAAATGTATTACTATGCAACTAAAAAGGTTAGTTATGCTTATCCTGGTGGTCAAGTATGGCTGGATTTTTATTTTAGTATTTTTGTTTAAATATTTATCAAGAGTGCCAGGAACTATTTAGTACAAATTAAACTGATAAATAAAACAAAATGTTTTCTCCAGCTCTAGATGCGTAGCATAGGAAGTTCTGAGCTTACTTTGTTCACAACCAGCAGAACTAGAAGCCTAAAGTGTATGTTACTCCAAAATACACTTTTTAATGATTATCAGTAAACAGATTATAACCAGTTACAAGTAATGTGTGTTTAAGCTGATAGGAAAGAGAAAAGTGTTGGGTAGGTAACATTAGAAAATTTACTTTGTCTGCATGACTGACTTCTATCAGCTAGTAGACGTCAAACAGACTATTTAATTAAACAGGTACATGAGATAACACACAGAAAGCACACACCTTCATTTCACAGGGAAGAGACCTCCACCCAGCCATACCTATCCTTGACATGAACATTAAGAAGAATAAAATGCTGAGTAACATATACACCTATGAAATAGACCGGGAACTGCTACAGTAACTGTAAGAAACGGTTAATGAAGTGCCACCTTCAGTATCTTCACGCCAAAGTACTGCTAGGGCACTTCCCTAGCCCAGTACACTTCACTTTCTCTGAGATGGAGGATGGAACCATTTCAACAAGAAAAATAGTTGTCAACTTAATTTTATATAAACCACTCCTGCGAAAGTTGCTGGCTGATAAGCAGCTGTCACAAAAGCAAACAAGGAAACTCCAGATGACAGATGCAATTTCCATGGGAGTCTGTGGTTTCCATAAGACTGAAAAGAATGAAGAGGAGTCACAAAGAGACTACAATGGGTTCTGAAGGAGACAGAGAATTTGAAAGCCTGTATCGTATATCTAGTGTTCTGATTAAAGTTCTTAGGTCCTAGTCAGGGAAGATACTACTGCACATTTTTTAGCAGATCTCCTACTTTGCAGACCTGATCCCTATGAGTGCCCAAGAATATTCATGAGCCATCATGCCAATCTAAATGAGAAAGATTATTTTTACAATTATAGCTTAAGTGCTCACATGGCACCTCATACTGTGAAAGATTACGTAGCAAAAATATATAACTTTGGAAAAGCCCTGTGAGACACAGAAGATCAGTTCCACAAAAGGAGCATAAAAATGAAGTATCAAAAAATTAAATGACATTGCTTTTCACCATGGCAAAGTCTGCCACTAAACATAAAATTGAATCTTACTCTCCAAAGTCCCAGACTAACACTCTGAACATAGTCGTCTTCTCTGAGGCAGAAATAATCTCATTTCTTTTTGCTTACCTTATCTCTTTATTGTTAGAGAGAGTAATGGCACTGGAAGAATACCAAAATATATGTGCAGATCATACCCAAGATGCACCTTTTCTCAAAATATTAGCTTCCAGATTAGTATTCTGTGAAATCTGTTAGATACCTAATTGAAAGATGGCATGACCAAAGTTTATGTGAGTCATTAATTAGGATAGAGCAAGGTCAGGCAACATAGCTATAAAAGAAATCTGAAAAGCATTTTCTCTATTAACTGAAAAATACACAACTTTCAGACTGTTAGAGGTTCAGACTTTAGGTCAGTATGTGTGCGCACTTCTGGTTTACTGTTCATAAATTGGGACTTGTAACTGCTATCTAAATAGACATCAGAGGAGGCAACTGAAAGGCTTCCCTTATTTCACCCCCTGGCCTTTTTTCCTTTTTAATCCGAAAGTTTTCTGTTTTCTAATAAAAAGCAGCACAAAGTATAAGAAAAGTTCCCCCCCCCCCCAAAAAAAAAAGGCTTATGTAACCCTGACTTCTAGGTCACTGAAATAATCTGATACAGACAAGTGAATATATGAAGACTATAGCCTGCAGCTGCTGACTGTCTTCAAGTTGAAATCTTGACTACTTTTCTGGTCTGACTGCCATCATTGCAATCATCCTTTCCAGTGCTAGCATAGAAAAGAGAACACAGAACAAGCAGACCTACCAACTTCTGTTAACCAGAAGGTGAGTGGGCTTATTTCATCCACATAAGTGCCATGCTAAAAGCCATGGCATTCTTTTGGAGGCATTCTTTGGGGGCGGGGGGGAATAGAGACATTAAGTTATTCTTGCATTACTAAGCAGGCACTTGCCCAAGAACATTGTATTCACGTATTTTAAAAACGCAAAACTTGTGTTGTAGTAATTTATGATTCTGCAAGGTGACAAAAACTAATTAACTTTGTCTACTCATTTCATACAATGAATTATAAACCTGCAGGAGAAAATACACCTGGTTTTGCCTGAACCACATGTATACAGCCAACAGTAGTTTTTAACTAAAACTAAAAAGATAGAGTACTTTGTGATTCAATTCAAAAACAGTGCTGCACAAAGCAAACAAATCGACCTATGAAGTTTGAGAAGAGTTTCGACGCAAAGTTGTTCTTCCCTTCTAACCAGCAATACTGGTCTTGGTGATTATTTTAGTCAGGGTTTACTTATTTTTTTCCTCCCTTGAAGAAAATAACTTCCTTTTCCTTTTGTTTCCAGTAGAACTAACTCATAAACTCGAAATTACCCCACACTAAAAGGAAGCTAGTGTCCCATGTCTCAGTAGGATAGAGATTTAGACAGATAGGAGTGCGTGTACACAGAAAACAAAGCCATACCTAGCTGAGGGAGAATATTCAAGGATACACACCGAGAACGCAAAAGTTAACAAGCAATGTGCTATACATAACTTCAGTGCTGGCGACAGTGTCTAGTTCAAATATTCATTGAGCGACAGAACAGGCTTTGTTGACTATGGATGAAAGTTCTCTCTCGTAATAGTTTTGTACTGATGCTACTCAATAGCATATTGGAAACCCCTCACAGGCTACAAAGGAATGTAGGGACTAACTAGATTACATTTACATTAACGAGACACAGCTTTTTCCACTATAAAAGAATGTAATACCATCGACTATCACATCTAATACTGCTCAGAAGAAGCATTTTGTCTTTGTCAAGTATATTTACATGTACACAATATAAAAATTATTTAATTGAAGTTCAGAATTAGCTACTGCCAGAATGTCTCACACTCATTATTTGAATCATCTGCTGGAAACAATAGAAGAATTTCAACTACAGTTGAACTCTTCACCTACAATTGAAGAACAGGGCTGGTCAAGGGAACGCAGCCAGTTCCCTGAGCTGTAAATTAACTTCAGTTTAGTTAGAAATACGGGTTGACAGTGGAACAGTACTAGAAGTAGATCCTGCAATATATACTGGATTTGCCAGATTCCCCTAACTCAGCTGGCTGGCAGACAGCAGCTCTTGATGATACAGCTAGTAAGTTGGAAATGCTACATCTACTTCAAAGGGGTCTTTGTCTAATTTAGTCCCACTATTTAGCCCATTCACTTGGTGTTGAGGGTTGCAGAGATATCCCCCAGTGCTGGAACTCTGCCAATTTTTCATGGATACTGAAGTTGAAAGGAAAAGCAAACAATGCTAAGATGACTCAGAATTACACAGAAATTGCTTGTTAGCAAGTATGACATGCTTCAAGCATACTTTCTTGGGGGATTTGAAAACAAAAACTTTTTTTTTCTTTTTTGAAAGATTTGTAATCTCCCCTCAGCTTTATTCACCTTGCACTAAAAATACTAGAGGAACAGGTGTAATGTGGGACACATACTTTGAAGGTATTATTTGTATCTACATTTGTAACTTGGCACTTCATCTAAAAATCTTTTGACCACATCTGCAGTTTTAAACATGTGCAAAATATTAGTAGCAAACAGAAAACTGATGGCAATACAGATCATCCAAAATTAACCACTCATGAAAACTCCAAACACAACTGGAAGCCAAAGCGTTGGAAAAGCAATTTACATCAATCCCCTTATGAAGGAAAGAAAAATGGACTTCTGCTGCCAGCCTTGAAAAGAAAATCTCTTGCTCAGTCTTACCGAGAAAACTCTATAGATTCCTGACTATTTAATATTTCTTGTGGGTTATTTTAGTACTTTGTTTCAAAAAATAACCCATTTTTCTAACCCAGCACGCAACTCACCACACTTGTTATAGAGGCAGTTGACAACTACTATCTGCTCATCTCTCCATATGCCGCACTGTAGCCTTCCTCTAATGTTTCTTCTCTAATTAATGCTTCTCCATATCTTAATTTCTGAATGTACATAACAAGAATATTGAAGCTTACAATTCTGACTATACCAGAAATAGTGTTCAAGCCCAGAGAGTTTGAGTAGAATCACAGCATTTATGCACAAAGCCTGACACCTGACAAGACTACCCATCCAAAACCAATGTTTATATTGTCACTGACAGAGAACGTAGCTGTGGGTGTCCAGCCCTACTCTACCTCACCTACATACTCATCAAGTCAAAGGCCTCATCAAATAGTAAGCACGCAGATTTCTCTCCACACTGGGAAATCCAGGCCAACACTGTAATTAAGATTTACCAGTAGCTAGGGGGTTTTCTTGTCTTTATGTTTATGGAGGCACTTTCACCCCCTCAAAAAAAGAAAAAACAAAACCAAACAAAACACAAAAAGACTAGGAAAAAAACCCAAACCCACCAACCCAAACTAACAAACTAAAAAAAACAAAACAAAACAAAAAAATCAGGTAGGAAAATATGCTGTAGTCCCTGAATTCCAGTTCTGTATTCTTGATGTGTTACATTTACCTGGTCCTTCAAAAGACAAGAGTCACTAGTATCTAATGAAAAAAGTCATGCCTGATGCTGTTACTGACAGATTAAAGAACAGAGCATGCAGGCCTACTGATCTTTTCTCTTGCAGGTAAGAGACACTCAGTTGTTCTAAAAAAATAAAAAAATAAGTCACCAACATTCTCCACAACACTCTCCACAAATTAACCATGTGCCTGACTGAGATCAAAGGGGTTTGGAAAGCTGTACTTGGACATTTTTACCATTTGGTTTCTGACAAGCTCTCTTCCATTCCTGTGCTAGTATAAAAGCATGATGCAACTCAAGTATTCAAAGATGCTGGCCACAATCCACACTCACTTGACACTTCTGTTTCTTTTCTTGCACTCCACCAGCTATTTAATTTCTCTACAACAATAACACATAGAACATGATTTAAAAGGCAAGGTAAAAATAAACATTAACAACAGATGACAAACATCAAGAACATTACATATTTTGGTGTCTACATTGAATAAAAATTGAATTGATGCAACACACTCAAATACATTTCTCACAGAAACTACCTATCTGAGAAGCAGCCAAACACATAACTTCTTTTTCCCCACTACTTTTTATCCTTTGTTTCTTCAGTTGCACCTCTCATACATAAAGTATACATGTATGCACAAGCTAGCTCAGGGCTTTTCTGTGATTCATTCCTTCATTCACGACTAAAGCTTTTTCAATGAACAAATGTTTGTCACTTAAACTTCCCCTTCATAGAAAAGAGGATTCACTTGATTTTAAGCAAGTTAGTGCTGCTCCTAAAGCAAAACATTTAGAGAATTGCAGACTCTTCTCTAGTCTAGCTTTTACAGGAAAATTCGGTTATCAAATCCATTGGTAAAGTATTAGTGTTGAAGTTTAATTCAGAAGGGGCGGGGGGTCCAACATCACATGTCAGAAAAAATACCTGTCTGACAGCAAGCTCCATATTCCTTTAAAACTTTTTACAGAGAGATTATACTGCCAGACTGCAGTGCAATCACAAAGACCGTGCATATGTTTCAACAACAACAAGAAAAGCAAGACTTGCTTCCTCTCTTTGACATACATGTAGTTGTACACTGCAAGCCAACACTGATGAAGTCTATTTTATCAACAGAAACTGTGTGAAAGGGAAGCTGGACAAGACTACAGAACTGGAAGAGTACTGCAACCTCACTGAGTCAAGGCATATTCCCTTCTCAAAAGCTCAATTGTTTGTTGCATACTGCCTGTACTCTTCTGGTGGTTTTCTGCAGTCACTAATGCATGTTTTCCTGATTACTGCTAGCCTAGAGACTGAGCACTGCCTCCTCTATGAAAGGACACAGGTTTCTCAATTTTCACATGCTCAGCTGTGAAACCCCGCACACAAGCCCAGCCGTCTTCTATGGTCTGTGCTCTCACACAACCCCAACATTCACAACTCTAAAGCCAGTATAAATATAGCAATCACAAAGGAGAAAGTGCATCACCATCACCTATTGTTCTCTACCAATCAGAAGTGAGAACACACATATCAGAAACATGTAATTCCTTAAGGCCTAGAGGTATGCACCATCATTTCCTAGGTAAAACCTTTTTATCCAGGCACACAAAACCTGTTCCAAAGCCTGTGTGTGGTTTTGCTGCATTATCTCAGACATTGGCAAGCACTTGCTTTAACACTACATTTGGTCACTTCTGGTACTTCAAAAAACAGGAGAGTCAGCTCTCACTGACTGATAAAAATGGTGTCATTTTCGTTTCTGTTAGAGTCAACTATATTTTCACTATGCTCCAGGCAGAAGTTGATGAGGTAATGGCAAAACTACCCAGATACAAAGACGGTAGATCCTCCTGTATGTGAACAGACAGATTTACCTCATCTTTGGTGAAGAGAGTTTAGCCTGTGATGTGTATTTTTTATTCAAATGAACACAACAACAAACACCACTTTTACTGATCCAATTTTCTATGTGCTAAATATTCATGCTAGTAAGTACAAGTATAAAAAAAGCAGGAAAACCATGAGAGTATCGCTAGTCAAACTTAGGTTTCGATTACACTAACAGCCTTACAAGAAACAATATAAAGGTGTATTTAAAAAAGAAAACAAACAAACAAACAAACTCTTGACTACAGATACCCTCCATTTCCTCTTGTCCATTAGCTTTAGCAATAAATTCTGTGTGTCAGCAGCAGATGGACAATGCTATCAGTATTTTGGCAATTCTGTCCTGCAGTGGTGTGGTAGAAGGCATCATGCCATAGCATAGTCAGTATTTATACTGTGTATATATATATATTGGAGCCAGACTCTTTTCAGTGGTTCCCAGTGACAGGATGAGGGGCAATGGGCACAAGTTGGAATATAGGAAGTTCCATTCAAATACACGGAAAAACTTCTTTATGGTTATGGTGGCAGAGCACTGGCACAGGCTGGCCACGGGGGGGGGGGGGGCTCCCACTCTGGAGACATTCAAAACCTGCCTGGACGCTGTCCTGTGACACCGAGTAATGTGCTCTGGGCAATCCTGCTTTAGCAGGGGAGTTGGACTAGATGATCTCTAGAGGTCACTTCCAACTCTGAGGATTCAGTGATTCTGTGATCTCACCATTTTGAATGCAGAACACTGTAGCACTTTTTGCTGTATTACTTTCAAGTAGTTTCTAGAAGATCATGAACCATAACCTTCCTGAAATAAAGGAACATTAGTACTCTTAAAGAACACATTGTTTCAGTATGTAATCTATTGTTTGCTAAAATATACCCTTGCAAAGTGTGGGGTTTTTTGTTGTTTTGTTTTGGTTTTAAAGTCTAACTGGGGAAGGGGAGGGAAGGAACAGTTCAGACTTACCACCTTGGTTGAACCCAGCCTTTAATGCCCAAGAATCGCTCTACGATTAGTCAAACACATATTTTCCAAACATTCTCATCTTTTATATGCTTACACACGGAAAAATCTTTCTGACCTAAACTTTTTTTTACATATATACCTCAGGAATCTTGATGGAGTAAAGGAGGAGGGTATGGTTTTAGTGACGATTCTCTGAAACAACCTGCAAAATTTCATCCCAGTTGCGACTAAGAAAATGGCCTTATAAGCTAGCTCGTTTAACTCACGTGAATCCATTTTTAACTGCAAATATATTTTATAGTACTATCTCACGCTTCTGCAAGCTGCCTAATAACTAGAGATGCAAATATCTATTGGAATATATATTTTTATTCCATAACCCTAAAGACTTTGTCTGTATGACTTTCAGTTGCCATGACACAGTCCAGAAATAAAGTGATTAATTGCTACTCATGACAACAGCACAATTGTTTTAAGTTGGTGGGTGAAGTGACCTGGAAATACTGTTTATTGCTGGCATTAGACAATATTAACGTCATCTAAAAAACAGCAGAAACAGCTAATCACTGAAATTCTCTCTCATTCAGGTACATGGACTATTCCAACAAGAGGAGTCAAGACACCGCACATTTTTTAGCTAATTAATGACCAAGCGAGCTAGAACTAAGAGGTTCAAGTATAAACCACTGAAATTATCCCTGTTTGAAGTGAAATGCAAACCAACTTCTCTGTTCTTCCTCTCCCCTCTCTGCCTGTCTTCAATGAAAGAGAGTTCTTTGGTCCATGTACCTCAGCTCAGATTTATTGTCACTGCTTTATATATTGGACTCTAACACCATTGCTGCTGAACACAGAAGCAGCAAAAGAGACTTCATTCAAGTTTAGAACTGAAAATAACATGAATACAGGGGCATGTCAGTGTCATATCTTTTAAAAAGTGAACTACTCCTCGGCTCCCCCACCCTTGAATTTGCAATTAAGATGTTTCCCTTAGGCCTGCAGTTTCATACTCCTGCAGGGCTAACTATTGACCTAAATCAAGTGCCAAAATCATAAAGAAGGGCATTTTCTTCTAAGCAGAAAATAAAACTTAGAATGTTAGAAGTTGTTGGTTGTTTTGTTGTGTCTTTTTTTTTTAAATAAGCTGACTAAGTAAAAAATACATATGCTGTTCTTTGATTTATAAGTTGGGAAATACTGATACCTAGCACTACCATAAACTAATTTGTTCAAATAAAGATATGCTTAGTCATGCTCACCTGCAAGAGCTGACAAATACAACCTTCAGTCAGCCGCCATCAACATTTCAGCCTTTCAACAGTTATTGCTCCTCAAAAAGTAGTTTCACCTTGGGCCCCTTCTGTAGGGGCAGGACACTAGCACATAATAGATGCTAGAAGAAATATGAAACTGCTCTCTGTCTCAGTAGCACTACTTGTATGGAACCGTTCCACAATCCAGGTCCACATATTCAGGCACTTCTCATTATTTTCAAGTGGAATGCTCAAATACCTCAGTGCTTCTAGAACTCAGTTGCTTACTTACTACACAGAAAATTTATTGCTATCTTTTTCCCTGGAGTTAGTTCACAAGAGTGTGGAACAGTGTCCACAGACAGATAAATACTATGGACACACGCTATGAACATGGAAGGAATGAAATAATCACCAGTAAAAACCTTAAGGATGTTCTCTGACATGAAATAAATGCAGCTAATATTTCCTCTAGCTTTGCGTGACAGAAAGCAAAATTGTCAAGTATTTAAGATTTTTAAAGGGTGAAAAATAGGAAGCAAATAGATCACCTGAAATAAGGAAAAAGTAGTCCACCACTCCCCCACAACCACTTTACCCTCTAAAAAAGCAATTTCATATTTGACTGTTGCTGTGTAGCAGCATGTATTGCAGAGAAGGCAGGGGCACTCAAACTATTACGAAATACTTGGGTTTCTCTGCAGAACAACAGCCAAAATAAGGACAGCACACTGCAGGAACATCAGATGGAACTGAACAGCCCGCAACTACTGTTCTAGAGTAACAATCACCTTTCCCCTGCCGATTCCTCTTGTGGCTCTCCTTATATTGCATTGCATGGATATGAAGGCAAGAAGTGCGCTGCATGAATCCTACAGGCACTGAAGGAAAATTTACTGGATTTACTAAGCCCAGGACACACCTATTCAGCAATTGGATAAACTCCCTGTCTGAAGTATTCTTATCCAGCTGTGGGACATTCAAAGACAATCGGATTAACTGTAACTCCAAACATATTCAGATGCATTTCTGTGCAGCCACAGAGACAGGAAAGAAACACATTGCACAGAAGCTCTGAACACAATCCGTTTGTTAGCCTTCACTCTGTGCATAGATGGCATGATAGCAGGCTCTATTTATGACCAAAGCAAACTGCATAGAACATTGATCAATTGATACAGTTCTACCACAGAAGAGAAACACCTAACGTTCAGAATGCTATTTAGACAGCTGCCAACAAGGCAAGAAACAAAGCTAACATGCATTTAAGGTTATTTTTTGTTCAGACAAACACTCTCAGTAACAATTCTGCCTACTTCAGGAAGTCCTTTATCTGTTAAGAAATAATCTCTTCAATAGGCTAGTTATCATGGGTTCTTCATTGTGAGAAACGTACAAAATTGCATTTCATTCTTTTTGGTTCTTTATTCCTATGACCCTGAACTCCTCTACCGTCTGTCTAAAAGAGTTTTGTTTGCTGTTTTGTTTATATTTCCCATGCTGTATGAAGCAATCCTTTTCCAGAAACAATGAGGCATGAGCTAATGTATTTATTAGCCCCAGTATCACTGTGTTTTCTTTGTGTTACATCCTTCAAGAAAAATCAGGTTATTTTCTTCCCCCAGGACACAGTCCAGTTTCCAGTGCTGGGCGCCACAGTCATAAACAGTGCCAGTTTTAAGAGTGGTTTAAAGGACCATTTGGTGGTTTTTTTTTGGAACACCTTCACCAGCATCATACCACTTATTTGCCTGCCTATTCAGCAATCTGCGTAAGGTGAGTAAAGCCTTATCCCCCTATTTTGCTGTATTATAAAAAATATGATTTAGGAAACTCATTATACCTTATCAGCAGAGTTCAGCTTTTGTGTAATAAATAAAATCATGCTGACTAAATGTCAATTATGACTATCTGCTTAAGCTTTCTTCAAAGCCATACTCACTGTTACTCCATCCAGTCCAGCTATTTTGCCTTGGATAAAAGCAGAAATCCTTCTCTCCTGCAGTAAGATTTCCACAGAAGTCCAGAAACAGCAGAGCAATGAGCCTGCAACTGTAAGATGATTAACATCAAGTGCTCAGTTACAAAACATGTACTGGTATGTACGCTACAAAAGTGATTGTGTTTTGACTTTTTTTTTACTTACTGTATGCTGTCTTTTCATGTTCTTTTTGAATCACATCCATGCAGGGGCAGACCCAGAGGTATTGCATATACCGCTTTCAGACCATTTGTCACAAACAGGCAAGGACATAGAATTCTAAAAAACAAAATTGACATCCAACAGCTTCCTCAAAAATTGACTTAATCTCTAATTAGTCATCAAAACGACCAAAGATTATGCTAGCGTGGATGCAGTGTTAGTAGCTTGTAAACATACAGGTCGACCTGTTACAGACTACAGGACTAAGCCACATAATTCAGTTGAAATTAAATGGAAAGATAAACAAAGCTGAAGTCTAATTACACAGTTTTCAACTTCAAAAATCAAAACTGGCATAAGACAATGTTCATCATGTTGAAGTTTTACAGATAAGGTGTACACATATAATACCTACATATTTGCATAAGGTTTATTATATTTATTGTGAAACCTCAAGACTTCCTTGTTCACTCCCCAACCCCCACTGGAAAGCAAGATGTGCCAAAGACTCCATATAAAAAGAACATCGAACTTTAGGTCTCTGAAGATATATAATGGGAAAGTTACCATAATGCTTTCCAAATGTTTCTCAATAATTTTAAAACGATAAATTTTAAAATTATAAGCCAAATACAATTCTATGTTTTGGTAGATAAGTATCACAATATCAGCACAGTCAGTAAAAAAGGAAGGTCTGAGCAGTCAAGAAGATATAAACCTTATTTCTTGTCAGCATAGTTTAAAGGAAGTATTGATTAAAAAAGAACAGTTCTTTTAGAAAATATCCATTTCTACTTGACACAAACAAGAAAATTCCCTATGTGAAGACACATGAAAAAGTGGAATGCAGCTCTTCACAACAGAATACTATATTTTAACACAAAGTGCCTCCTTAACAGCAAATTATGGATAGAGTATATTTAGGAACAGTCCTGCTTAAGTAGCAGTCAGTGAGAATATCACTGATTTTTTTTAATGATACTTTATTACATAACCAAAAATTACAGGAAGATCAGAGCCAACCTTAAGTATTTTTAGGTGTGTGCCTGCAAAATAATTTTACAGGCCTCAGGCCGGTAGGTATTTCTCACATAACTAACCCATGTAACTTTGGAAAGAATCAATAAGCTGATTCTCCATGGTTTCAGGTTACCTGTTATCTGTAAGCCTAGATAATCACCTACACGTCTTCAACATGTTAACTGTATCACAAATCATCTTATAGCTGTAAAATATACTAGCGGACACCGAGAAGACTAGAGCCATCAGCTTCTCTATACAAGTATGTAGTGAGCTGAAGGTGGGAGAGGGAATAAGGGAAAGACAAAAGCAAGGAAAAAAAAAAAATAATCACATACAATCTTTCCCTTGTCTAAGTCACACCCTTATCACTCACCTCTGCACACTTCCTCCCTGCCATTACTATAAGAGGAACAAAGGTTCATCTACTGGGTTAACATGGCAATGATTTGGTAAGGAGGCAGAGGCAGCCTCTGTGATAAAAGACCAGAAGCTGCGCCATTCCGGACATAAAAAGCTGAGCTAATCAGTGAAGCTGGCAGTGCCTCTGTGAAAACATGTTTCAGACAAGGTATTTAAAAAAAAAAAAAAAAAAAAAAAAAAAAGCTGCTCAGCAGTTGGCAGGATGGAGAAAGTGTGAGAAACAGGCTTGCAGACACCAAGGCCAGTGAAGAACCTGGGGGGAGTAGAGGGGGGTGTGCACCCTGAAGGAAGCTGCAGCCAGCGGAGAGAAACCCACAGAGGAGCAGGTTTTCTGACAGAAACTGCTGCCTGCAAAGGACCCACGCTGGAGCAGGCTTAATCTGAAGGACTGTAGCCTGTGGAGAGGACCTACACTGGAACAGTTTGTGAAGGAAAGTGCATTGCTTTCTGATTACAATTGCACCTCATGCATGTACTTCCTTGTATTTAACTCTTCACTATCTAGATGACACATAAAAACCAAACAACTATCAGACACAAAGGTTAAATGTGAGTCATTGTGCTGTGAATATAAGATTCCCTCTGTTGACACAAACATCCTGGAGAACACAGAAGAAACCACACCACAATGCACGCTATGCCTCCCACTGAATCGGCAGGAAAGAAGGCTCTCTTCTGAAAACTGAGAGGACATAAAATACAAAAGCAGCAGAATGATAAAGGCAACAATGCCCTAACGGCTTAAAAGTGGTATTACAGTTTAGCGGTGGAGTTCTTCAAAAACCCTACAGGAACGAGCTGCACAGATTCTAATTTAAAAAAAAAAAATACTATCAAACCATTTGTGACCAAAAAGCTACAAACAAAATTCTAAGCTCTCCCAAGCAATGAAGTATAACACACAAGATTTTTTGCAGCATGTACCAGTCTAATCTCAGATGTCTATTTGATTAGGTTAACAAAACTTACTACTTCCATATATTTCTTATAAGTCATGCTAAAGAAGCTAACAGTATATCTACACACATAAAAATCCTTTGCTTACACATATTAGTAACCACCACTTCAAGCTGATTCCTTCAAGTGAGTTCTGTTTGTCCCTCTTTAGTAATGCTGCTTTCCCAGAAAAAACCCTGTTCCTTCTACAAGCTAACCGTGCACAGGTGAACCCACTGAGACTATGAGCCTTGCCATCACAAGCTAAATTTCTACCAGGTGCTTTACCAGGTGTGGCACCATCAGCAAACAATCACATAGTTTTTTTTTTTTCCCTTGGGGAAGCAAGCAGAATAGGTGTTTCTTCTCCACTCTCCAATGCATTCATCTGAACCACATCCTAAAAATCATGCAAGTAGGTAACAGGTCATCTTGTGATGATTCCTTTTAACCCTTAACAGGAAAGCTAAAAAAGCAGGAACTTCTGACTTGATGTGGTTTATTAAAATGGAAGCAGGTACAAAAAGGCACTAGAGAGACGTAGCATCTAGACTTATCAAAATTGTTATAACCGAGAGTCTTCACACTGATGAAGAAGTCTTCATTCTTTGATATTGACAGCAGAATTATGAAAGTGAATAGAAACACCGGTCTGTCTTATGAAAGCACAGTGATCTTTAAGTCACGGCTATTATTGCCAAACACCTGAACTCCTCTCTGTACCATTCCTTCACCATTTCAAAGACAAACAACTTTAGGAGGTTGCAGCCTGTTGTATGTTTCTGCAAAAAGCATACCACAAGAATCTTACATTATGTAACTTCTCACAGACAGTGTTCTGAAAGATTATCTAAATATCATGAAATCATCCTCCTCTTACATTGTAATCTACTGTCATCCCTCCAGGCTATTGATCTCTTTATGTAAGTAATCAAGTGGCTGCTGGTTACCCTGTAGACAGTGCTTGTACTATAGCAACCTTAGGTAGGACAGTTGTTTTACACTCACTTTTAAACAGAGTCACTTTTGTATTCACTGAGACATGATCATCACTAAACAAAGTCAAAGTCAATGATCTGAGCCCACAGTTCAAAATGAAGTATTTTGGAAGTTGCAGTTACACACAAGAATATCAATACTAACAGTATTTAATCCCCATTTAATATGGAAACAAGTTCTCAAGTCTTAGACTTTACCAACAAAATATTATTGTATGTAGGCTAACATTTCTCTCATGGAAAAAAAAAAAAGAAAGCAGCTTTGCAGAAAGCATGCTGATAATTATGTTTTATTTAATTCCATTTTCATTGTCTTTAAGGATTAAGTTATTTCATCATGAATATGCAACAGGAAAAAAAACAACTTCCTGTATAGTGAGATGTTGGCATCTGTATTCTGTTACTTAACTGAAATATCAACTATTTATCTAAACTGTAACTAAGGACACAAACTCATTTTCATGAAGTTTTTTAGATGTATACATCTTGTCTATAATACATACTATTCGTATCAGACAAGTTAGATACCAAGCTTCACAGAAATTGTAAGGTTTGCAATCATAACCACAGCTCATCTGCTGCGGTTATGCAGCAGACCTGCCTAGCAGAGAACAAAGCAAATATTTACCCATGTTTATCATGTGGATTACCACCTGCTCTTAACAGAATGCATAAAGAATAACACCAAAACACAGAAAAAATTGGCATGCCAAATAAAAAGG
The DNA here is from genome assembly GCF_000708025.1 of Charadrius vociferus. Lineage (NCBI taxonomy): Eukaryota > Metazoa > Chordata > Aves > Charadriiformes > Charadriidae > Charadrius > Charadrius vociferus. The sequence goes on from NW_009648526.1 coordinate 5,317,243, forward strand.
TCATTCAGAGAGGGCTGGTCAGTACATACAGTCTGATAAACTGATAACTATTATCGTTTTTCAGCTTTTCAGCTAAGTGTTTAGCTGGACATTTACATTTCACACTTTCCAAAGGAGACAGTTTTAAAAATTCACCCTGAAAGTAGGCAAGGAGGATACTTCAGTCAGTAGAGGCATAAGTACTTCAGACTACTTGGGTTTGCTGCGCTTTTTTTAACTGGAGATAACAGCCTATACATGAAGAGCAGATGATGTGTGGTCCTACGGCCACGCTCCTAATCATAGAAACATTCAAAATTTTCAAGTTTCTTGCACTGAAAAAGTTCTAGATGTAAATGCTAAGCAACAAACTTCTTCCAAAGGAGTTTCATGTTGATGAACCTGTGACTAAATTTACAGAACGTTGACAAATTAATCCAAAATAACTTGTTTCCTTACTCAGTATCGGGCTTTCCTTGAGAAAACATTTACTGTCAGATAGAGTTACCAACAAAGATAACTTTTCCAAAAATAATATTCCCTGTGGCTGATATTTATCAATGTGTATGACAGCATTATCAAGGAGTGAATACACTGCTCCTACAACCTACTCTCTATCTGTCCATGCATGTGACTTCACCCATTGGCCAGCATAAAATGAAATACAGCAGCCATTTGCTGTCATTTCACACACTGTTTTGGGGTGGGTTTGGTTTGGTTTTTTTTTTAGCTTTTGGCACTGTTTAGAGACCAAATACACCGTTGGCTTTAAAAGTATAGCTGAGAACACTGAAAACATATTTTTCAAGTCACAGGTTAGACTTAGCAACTACTGACTCTTAACAAAGAATTACGGAAGGTAAAAATATGATTATAGAGTTACAGTTTCTTTTCAAATTCCTGAAAAACACCTTTGGAAAAAACACCATTACATTTCTGAATCACATCACCAAAATTTTTGAAAAATTACTCAAAAATGCACGTAACTGGAAATAAATATAGCTCATTTAAGAGCTCTCATGTGGAGTCATCATGTTTTCATAATTTCCTGTGGGATTAAGAATTTGAGGATTTCTTCGACCACACTGTTACAAGACATAACACATACAGAGCAGCTACAACCATGAAGTAGAAATGATTGTTTACAATGCTATGCAATATATAAAATATGCTCTTGTTTTCCTAGCCCACAAGCAGTGGCTGTATGAAAGGATATCTGTGTACTGAAATTGGAGTAGAGGATCAATATAAAGACATTGCTTTAGAAAAAGAAAATCCCAAGACTTCAAGAACTTGCCACCCCTCTGTACAATACTGCAAGGATACTGCCTAGTAGAGGTGACCTGAAGGGGAAGAGCTGCTTGGAAGTGCAGAAGATGCGCTACTTATGATTGTCCTATTCCAAGAGTTTCTTGGAAAGTACCTTTCCTCAGACGCTTTGAAATTGTCCAGGTCAAGGAGTGAAAATGGAACATAGGTTAGAAACAAATTTCAGGAGCAAAGTACACACATAAGTGAGACCGATGTTTTCCTTACACTGAGAAGCAGCTGGCCCATCTAGCATCTTGTTTATGTTCCCCAAGCCTTTTTTCCCCATGTTTCTCCCATGCATGTTCACTTTGGTGCTTAGCACAGGCAAACCGACAGCTATGCATATGGCAAGTACTACATGTATCATATTGTTGCCTTTTATAATGCCCATTAGAATTTCTGGACCACAGATGTCTAAGGTATTTACTGAATTGGTTAAAGCTAATAATTCAACAAATAATCTCAGTTTTGAAATTGGGGAAGCAACTGCTGCTGTTTTCTAGAACCCATGCAGAACTACACTTACAGCAACAGTCTTCAGTCCAGCTGCAGGTTCTGTGAGTTTGGTTCCTTGATACATCTGGAGAAAGAAAGAAAAAAAATTAAAAGAAATACACCTTTGCTTGTATCTTAGAAAACCCATCTTGGAAATTCTGACTCATCATTGAGACTGTTGAAACTGGCCCTTTTTTACAAACATGGTACCAAATCCCATGTTTGGTTCAAACTACAAAGTAGTTCAGGATGATTGCAAAACCTAGGGAACGTTATTTTGTTCATCACGGCTCAAGGCATATTTTAGTCACTCGCAGTTATCCAGCCTTTTCTGTTGTGATACTTAGCCAGGACGTGCATGTAGGTGCACACAGGAGGTCCTGACACTCTCTGTGGGTATTCTCTCACTCCTTCCTTTAAGCAGACACTTTGTGGCAAATTATTTATAAACCATGGCCTCTGTCTTCACCGTCTGCTTCCACTGTAGAAGCAGAGATTCTACTTTGCCCAGTTATCCAACACTTTCTGTGATAATCCTTCACTAAAGCTCAAAATGCTCCAGGCCAGCAGAAAGCTTGCTGCAGCTGTGCTTAGACTAGTGCTATCGCTGTCACTCCCTTGACCTGTGAGCTGGAATGCTCCGAACACTGGAAAAGCAGGTTAGATCCCAAAGTCATCTAGTAAAGTCTTTTTTAAAAGTGCGTTACATGGGGCTGCATTCCAGAGGAATTTTCCTCGCATTACACACTGGACAGGGGTAAGATAAAATATCTTCTTTTAAACAGACATACAAGATACACAACCACCTCCAGTGTTGACAAAACCAAACAGTCACACCACGGAGAGGGAGGAGACTTCCTTTTATTCACTTTTTATTCACCTACGGTTACGCTGCAATTGCCCTGCCACTATTTCACCACTACCCAGGAAGTAGGCACCCAGGCTGTCCAGTCACTCCGTGTGCAGCGCCGGCTCCAGCACCCTCCACAAAGAAGAGGCAAGACCAGACCCGTTGAGACCAGGCGGGTGAGGAGGGGTTGGGCGGGGGGGTGCTGTTAGTCGGGGGTCAGGCAGCGCTTTGCTGCTGAGCAGCAGGGAGGGGAGGTGGCA
>NW_009648526.1:5320214-5321399 GCF_000708025.1 Charadrius vociferus
GCAGCACCAGCCGGGCCTGCCCTGATGGACAGCTGGCTGCCGCCAGTGACCCACGCTGCCGCCAACGCCTATACCGGGCACTGGAGCTCTCCCCCAGCAGAAGGATCAACTGCTCAGGGATCGTTCGCGGGGATGAGAAAGCCATCCAGGAGGCCCAGCTCAGCAACATAGAGGCTGCGAACAAAAGGGTCTCTTTGTTGCCCAGTCAGTACCTGAACATGACAAAGGACTGCAGCAACTTCAGGGAGACCCGGCGGTTCATTGAGTTCCCACTGAGCCAGGAGGAGGCAGAGTTCCCCATCGCCTACTCCATGGTCATCCACAACAAAATCGAGATGTTCGAGCGGCTCCTGAGGTCCATCTACGCCCCCCAGAACGTCTACTGCGTCCATGTCGATAGCAAGTCCCCGGCTGACTTCCAGAAGGCCGTGCGGGCCATCGTAGCCTGCCTCCCCAATGTCTTTGTGGCTAGCCGCCTGGAAAATGTGGTTTATGCCTCCTGGTCCCGGGTGCAGGCTGACCTCAACTGCATGCAGGACCTGTTACAGAGCCCCGTGCAATGGCATTACATCCTCAACACCTGCGGCACCGATTTCCCCATCAAGACCAACGCTGAGATCATCCGTGCCCTGAAGGTGCTGCAGGGGCAGAACAGCATGGAGTCAGAGAAGCCCTCAGCCCTCAAGCAGGAGCGTTGGAAGTACCACCACAAAGTGGGGAAGTTCATCTCCCGGACAGCCAAGCAGAAACTGCCGCCACCCCACAACTCTCCCATGTTCACGGGCAACGCGTACATCGTGGTCACGCGGGCCTTCGTGCAGCACATCTTCGAGAACCCCACGGCGCAGCAGTTCCTCGAGTGGGCCAAGGACACCTACAGCCCTGACGAGCATATCTGGGCCACCCTCAACCGCATGCCCGGCGTGCCGGGCGCCATGCCCCCCAACGACAAGTTCCAGCTCTCGGACATGAACGCCCTGCCCCGCCTGGTCAAGTGGCAGTACCTGGAGGGCGACACCAGCAAGGGCGCGCCCTACCCGCCCTGTACGGGCCGGCACCAGCGCTCCATCTGCATCTACGGGGCGGGCGACCTGCCCTGGATGCTCCAGCAGCACCACCTCTTGGCCAACAAGTTCGACCCCACGGTGGACGACGCCGCCCTCCAGTGTCTCGACGAGCACCCGC
>NW_009648526.1:5321593-5330572 GCF_000708025.1 Charadrius vociferus
GGCCCGCTTCAGCGGGGCTTGGCGCGGGAAACGCCTGGTGTTGAATGCCCTGCCGCCTCCCCCGGGCCGCCGCCTGCTCCGGAGAGACACCGTGTGGACCGCGGCGTCCCGCCCGGCCCTCCCGGCCAGCTTCCTTACAGACCCGCTTGAGGAAACGGGGGTAGGGTATTTTTCCATTCTTCTTCTACAGTGACCCCAGGGCTTCTTGTTGTAGAGAGGCAGGGCCAGGTCATGGCCCACGGTGACTCCGCGTCCTGCTACAAGCAGAGCGGAAACTATAATTAATGTGCTTTTCTATAAAGCACCTGCCAGGCCACCGGCTTCTGGTACCTGCTGTAGTGCTCAGCTTAACATCTGGCTGCTGCTTTTGTAAAGTTTAATTTCTGTCAATAGCCATAACCAAAATCCTCCAATAAAATCAAATACACTAAAATAGATGGCTCTTTGGTATTCTGTACCTCTGAGGAGAACTGGTTGTGCCGAGCCATTAAACCAATTAACCCCTCTGCACCGCACTTCATCTGTAGCACAGGGAGAGGGATACTTATGTCGTTAATGGTGTGCAAACCTACATTTTTCTAGCATCTTCCTCTCCTTCCCTCCCCCCCGAAAAGAGATTGTTGTGAGAAATGATCTCAGTAGTATCCAGTAGTGTATCTGGCCTTTTAGATGAACCAAACAATCATCCAGCACATTGTTGTTTTCTTAAGTTTCTAGAAGCTGAAAGAAAGATTTGTGAACCCATGTATTTCACCCACATGTATTTTTCCCACCTTCTCACATCAAAGCTTGGCACTTTCCATGGATCCGACAGCTTTTCACTACCTATAATGCTGAGGGATTAATTCCATTGTCTTTGTACTACCCAAAATACCTTCCAAGTAATTTTTTTTTGTCAATAAACACACTCACCTTTATAAATTCAAGGTCTCTGGTGGAGAGTTAGCATCTATACAAAGAACATTTGTAGCAATTCCATAGCACCAGGCTACATTTAGATTAAGTTATGACTGCAATCACACAGATCTTTAAAACATTGATTTAAATAGGATGAGAAGATGAAATAACTGACTTGAAAAGGTGTGTCACTGCAATTTTGTTAGACATCTTAAAACGAACTCGGTTGTAAAACGCCGGTTCTTAAAATGCCATGGTGATTTCACAGCAAACAGTATAGGCAAAACCCCCAACTACTGGCAAGAAAAGCTCTCAAACATAAATACCCAACATATCATTGGGCATTTGTTTATTCAAAAAGAGCAAATAAAGTAACAGGATTGCTGGTCCCAGTGGGAAACTCTTTCCAACTTATGTAAGCAGACAATTGCTACAACAGAGTTTAAAGCTTTATGCTAACCTCATAATAACATGGAAAATTTTAAAATGGTTTCAGCAGCAAATACAACATTAAATAGCAAATATGTCCATGTTGAGTACATTATTTTAAAACAAACAAAACTTTTCTGCTGACTCAGGGTAAGAACTCAAATCTCCCAACATAGAAGACTGCTTCTAACCACTACTACCTAATCTGATTTTGCTTGCTGGAGCTCTTTCATTTACTTTAAATTACCATTTGGGCTAATGTGTATTAAACTACTGCCAGTGGTTCACTGGGGGACTGGGATACGTTCAAGTTTCTGGACTAAATCAGGCAGAGCAGGGTCAGTATTTCTGACTATGGCAAGGTGTTGTCTTTTTCCCTTGGAAAATGGAGAAAAAAGATGCATATTCACTGAGAGAGGAAAAAAAAAAAAACAAAACCGAAGCATACTTCTCTGTTCTACGGAATTGCATCAAAACCAAACCCATCCATGAAATGGATGTCTGTAAGAAGATCTAAATTTATTTCTCAAAGAACCTGAGCACCTACAAAAAAGCAAAAAAGTGTGCTTGTACACACTATGTAAGTAACAGCGTTTCATCTATTATTGACAGACACTACCCTGGCCAAAAACGTTACAGATGCAGAGACAGAGACAAGTATTTCGGGCTTGGGGGGGAAGGGGAGCACCACTTCAAATTTGTTCCATGGTAAGTCTTTTAACAAAGTCTAAATAATTTTTCATTTAATGTTATATTTTAATGTTACCTGTTGAAGTCCGTGCTCTTATCTGGAGACAGAATTAAGCACTTATCCACATTTGAAAGAGCTTGCCTGTGGAATGCAAAGGCCTCAAGTGAAACTATCATACCAAAAACCAGCTTGGTGACACACCAAGAGGGACAGCAGTTAACTAACAACATAGCCTATACAGCCTTCTCCATTCAAAGAGATCACAGATTTTTATGAAAATGAATGTTCTAGCATTATTGTCTTGGAGATACAAACAACTTGCAAACTTTCACATCCAGTTCTCTTGATTCAAAGAAAATTTTCAGTTTCTGTTGGGGTTATTACTCACAATTTATCTCAGATGATTTGGTTCCAAAAACAAAGGCGTATCTTGTGCAAATTTATTTTCAACTCACCCTCTCCTTTTAATAGTGACTTAATTTCTTCTGAAAGAATGGGACTACTCCCTAATTCAAAAGGTGAACCAAGACAAAAGGATTCTTACAAAGGAATGTTCTCAGCATTTCCTCTTCTAAACACATTAGAAATATCACATTTATGAGTGCGGTCACATGTCAAAAGATGCAGAAAAGAAAAAAAAATTATGTCTCCTTACCATTATAAATGACAATAAAAAATATCACTCAACTCTAGCATAGAACTTGTATTCCAGAGATCTTAAAGTATCATAGAAATAAGATAGCTAGCATCTGGCAACAGGGCACAAAGAAAGGATGGAACTTGCCAAGGTTAATTGCAGAACTGGAAAAAGAATAAACTTCCGATGGAGTAGGACAAGCTCTAGTACCAAGTAGCACTGGTATATCAGAATATAGGATCACCTCCAAAAAATAGGTTAAGCCCCAAATGAACTTAATCAGTAAAATCTTGGGCTATCCAAATTGGAAATATAATCATATCAGAAATATTAGTGTTAACTTTGTCTAGTGAGAGGATGAAAATCTGACACTTCTGTCTACAATCAATTGTTAACTAACAACCTGAACTTTAAATAAAACACCAGTTGTTTAAGGAGGAAATATGTTACAAATTGCTATTTACATTTCAAGCTATGCGCAAGAGGAAGGTGAAACTATAATTCTGAAACTATAATTCGCGTGGCTTTAATTTATATTTTATTTCCAAGTGGTTTTCACTTTATTATAGGAACAACTTAATGTGAGCTGCAACTGGCACAATATATATTTACACAGTGGGTCAATGACCGGCTCTTCTTAACTCCAGTTAGGATGGTCTGTTTCCTTCTTGCTTTGCATTTCTTTCATGCTCTGTATGAACATCTCTGAAATATCCTATAATAAAGAGATGGGTCAACTGAAATAAGTTCGGAGGAAAACAGGTAATAAATTCTGAACAAACTAGAAGAAAACATGACCTATAGGAAGAAAATATCAGTAAAGTATTTGCAGTCATTAGTAAAATTGATTCAGGGAACAGGGTTAGGGTGTCCTTTTTCTTCTGACTGCAACAGCAATGAGCATGAAATATTAATCAGACCCTCAGTGAACTACTTTCCACTTTCTTGGAGGGTGCAGGCTCTTTTAGCACAAGGTGAAAACCAAAATATTAACATATCTGTCTGTGACTTACTACCTGCTAAGCCATAATGGCTAATTTATACAGTAAATTTATCTTTGAGCAAAGCTATTTTCCTAACAAAGATGACTCTAAGTTAGTGAAGGAAAAGCCCACATCTCCCAGTACCGTCCTATTAAAGTTAAAATGCTTTTTTACCATGGTCCTACTTTTCTCCCCCTGCCCCCGAACTTTCAGAGTACAGAAAAGCAAAACCAAGTCAGTAGTACCTTAACTGAAATACTACCTTCTAAGCTGCTGAGATCCTTAAAAGCAAATATCTGTTTTGAGTAACTCTCATCTACCTCATTTTACCTAGTCATTGTGTAAAATTACATAATGATACTGATTAAACTTGTCTTCCGGGAATTCATCATAAATTCTTCCTGCTTTGCACTTTCCTTTAATTTGTGCCTCTCTGATAACATTTAAAGTCAGATATTGACATCCCGGACTGAGCAGACAGCTTACTTCAGATAACATCCTGTTTTGTGCACTTACAGAATTCACAAAATCCTTTTTCTTGGAAGCCATTTTTAAACACAAGCAGTCATCCACAGTCACTTCTGTATTGGTGTTTATTCTTCCCTTTTCTTCACTTTATTTTAATTAATTTACTTTCTAAATAGAAACATCCATTCCAGCTCAAGGTGAAGGTCAAGGTGCAAAGGTATATTTTACCTTCTGTCTGCTACTGATAGGTGGATAGGTGGAAGCAACTGTGACCTTTCTGAAGAAAATCAACAAAAAACCCAAATAAATTAATCAGTCCATAACACTACAGGCAAGGAATAAGTGAATAGGCAGCAGCAAGTATGCTGATGCTGTAGCAAGTGAGATGGTTTGTCTACCACTGGATATTAAAATAGCTTAATATAGCAAAAGTGAAGTTAACACTTTTAGGTTTAAGTTCAACAAATCTTCCAAGACCACAAAGCACATTAATCATATGAACATGGAGGGATTAGTTGAAATTCAAACACAAAAATTAGCAAGTGGCAAGAAAGTGACAGAGAGTAAAGCAATAAAAAGATTTTGGCACCAGATCTCCTTACCTTCTCCTTGCTCTCCTCTCCTGCAGGGAACTGAAGCAGCCTCCACAGAAGTAGCAGATCTGGGGCCTGAACAAACACCATCCCAGAAACATAATTAGAGCAAAAAGGATGTGTGCTGCCAATCTAGTGTCAGCTTGTGTTGGCAGCTGTGAGGTTTGCAGGAATTAATTCCTCCAGAAGCACAGGCAAGCTTCTCTTCTGCAGCAAGCAGGCAGCAGTCTTCACACCATAGGCAGATACTCCCTGAGCCACCACTGGAGCAATTCTAGACATCAAAAAGGTTATTCCCAAGAATTATTTACATCTCAGTTATGCCTCAAGAGCTGTTTTCTAAAGAGACGGCCTAGTTAACAGTGTAAATACCTTATGTTGAATGGGATGTTTAAGAAAAAAAGAATAGTTTAGAAACAGCAACAACAAGCCAAAAAAAAAAAGAGAGAGAGAAACTAGAGCTAAGCTAGGAACGGAGAGTATTTCAAAACAGAATACAGAAAAAAAGTCAAGATAAGGTTGAAACATCAGACCTGTGTGAGGTTTACTTTAGACACTTTAGAAACCATAAAGCAACCCTTATTCATTTTGTTTCTTCACATACACAAAACCAACACTAACTTCTGCAGTTTTCAACAGTATATTCACAGAACAAATAAATACTAAATAAGTGGTACCTGGAGCTTCTGCACCATAACATAACCATGCAAAGAACAAAGCTGCCAAATGCTTCTCTGTTGCATATGCACAGATTGCCCTTTGGCTCTCAACGACAACAGAAGCAAAGAATAGTATTGATCACAAAAGTTCAAGTATTCTTTGTATACCTAGGTAAACTCAGTATGCACTCTGTATGCATCCGGATTTCAATTCCATGTCCTAGAAACATCCCACAGATGCAAAAATATCAGATACCTGCATTGCCTAACACTGCACTGTCATGAAGGAGACAGAAGATGCACACATAAGCTATTTTTGGGAACAATAAGTAGTCAAACTTATAATAAAGTATTTATTTTATAAATGAAAAATGGAGTACATACAAAACAAGGATTACATCATGAGAGTGGAGAACAAGTGGCTTGCAGAACAACAGCTCAATGCATTCGCCATAACCAAACAGAGCTAGCCTATGTTACCAGAAAATTTTAAAACGGTGATATTAAAACATTAACCAGATGTGAAAGAAAACTTCTAATATCACCAATAATTAGCCAGGCAGCAGCAATACAAAAAGCTCAGGGTACACCTTTGCCTTTCTTTCCTTCAGTTTTTATTTTTGTTTGGTAGCTTCTCTCTTCCTGTTGTTCAGTATGAAAGGCCTTCTCAGACTTTCGGCTTGTGAGAGGAAAGGAATGTCTAGATTACAGAAGCGTATGTTATGACTGCCCATTTGTTCCTACTCATTTCTTTGTGGTTTCACCTAAAATGTTCCCTTACTCCCAATTTGCACATGCTTTCTAGCCTTTCACACAGCCTAAATTGCACAGATTCCCTCAGCACAGGGTCCCTTCGTTATCACTGTGCCCAGGAAGATTGCTTCCTGCCCCCACCTATTCCAGTTGCTCTCCTGCTCCAGTCTGTTGTGCATTTAAGACATTATTATTAGCAAAAGAAAAAAAATCTTAGAACGGTTCAGAACCACCCGTAACAATTAATGTATTTTTCATTTATGTCATTTTTCGCCACTCACTTAACTCAGGCTGAACAAGCTAATCAAGAACATTAGTGTCACTTAAGTTTGCACATTTTTTCAGTACAGTAAGACTTGGGTACAGAGCATTTAAATTCATTTCAGAATGTCCATCTCCTTTTCAACTGCTTCCTTACAAGGCAAGGCAATATTCAAATCTCAGTTTTCACACCGAATAGGAACAACCAGAGAAGGAGGCTATACAATTTAAAGTGCAGCACATGGAGTATCTCATCACCTTCTCCTTCCAAAGGACCAAGTCTAGAGCTTCAATGGGACTGTTGTTCTTTTTTTAAACAAGTCAGTAAAGTTGCCCTGAATTATGAACATAATTGTTTCTGTTTCCTGCTCGCATTGATTTGAATTTCACTGATTACTAAGTAGCAGACATCTTTGTCAATAAAATTATTTCTCCTTTCGTTTGTAATTTTTCTTAGTGTATATATATATTATTTTCTTTTTCAGTTAAATATTTCTTTTCCTTTCACTGAACAGCTAATGTAGCACTAAGCCTGGGAGGGCTAAAGTAGTAGTATACAACTGTTGAAAACAAGTCTGATAGAGGAGCATCAATGGAATGTAAACATAAATCCATCCCACACAGTAATCTCAGATCATTGGTACAATTGTGCTTCTCTATTAAATTTGGTTTTAATAGAAAAATGCTATAGTAAATATGCTAATGCACACTTAATTGGAACAAAATCAGATATATAATTATTTCCATTAGGAAGGAGTCCAAAGGCTACAGAGAACTGGAGATTGAGAAGTTTCTGTCCAGAGGCAGGAAGAGACTGCAAAGAGTTAGAGGTAGGGACAGCAAACTTTTACACTTGTAAGGCCTGAAATTCAGTTTACCACGTGATTATTAGAGAAAAAAAACCCAACGTTTAAACCTAGATTGAATCTGATATAGAAAAAGAAAAAAACACTTGAAGTGAGGGAAGCAGACATTAACCAAGCCCCAAATATACAGACCAAAGGTAGGATTTAGAGAACCATAACATACCAGTCTGGAAAGGTATTAGAATATACTAAAGATTTATTACTTTAATTAATAGACTGGGCCATGTAGACACGTAGAGAAAGGTTTCAACATGTAAATTATGCTCCAGTTCTGGCACAAATTAAAGATTTAGACTGATCTGAAAACAGTTACCCCCTGACTACTTCTGTACAATTTCCAGTTTCTAGTGGTCTGTAAGTAGCCTACCAAAACCAAATGAATGCGACACTGCTGAGGCAGCTAGCATTCCTGTGACCACACTCAAACAGTCACTGCTGTTAAGTCAGACAAATGAGCTGTCAGTATATTATATTCACAATTCTAGCAAAGAAACTATTTTAAGGGTTTCTTGATTGGAGTTATTTAGTGGAATGTGTAAGTCAAAAAAGAATAAAGTTATCCATTTGATATCTCAAAATTCATAGCTAAACTCTTTCACTGAAATCCTGTTGGCCAGGTGTCCAACTAAATGTATTAAATGTATACAGAAAACAATTAGAAAAACATTAAAACAAGCCACACTAACAGTTGTTGAGTACATAGTGCAATCTTACGAGAGTCTGTTTCGTTATTTCATTTTGATTAGTTGTGCAATAACTTGTGTTGGTATATTATTAGCAGAGGGTACCAAATGGACAAATTTATAGATAGAAAGATACAGTAACAAACAGACAACTATACTGGCCAGCATGAGCTGCTGAGCTTTTGTTCATGTCCTCCTCTCTCATTCTGAAACAGCCATTTCTTGCAATACCAATCAGTGCAACCATATTGGAACCCTGTAACTGAAAGAGCTTTGCATTTGCAACACTCCTCTAAACACACTTAGATAATATTGGCATAATGTATTATATAAGTGATTGTTTTTAAACAAAGTTTTCCAATGATCATTCTTTCACAAGTTTTTAAATAAAAGTTTATTACAGAAATTATTTTGAACCAAAAAGGCAACAGTATCTGTTGTAGTTAAAAAAAAAAAAAAAAGTAACATTGTTATCATGCCCTATAAGTTGAACTGAAGAAATGCTACAGGTATTTCTTCGGCTGTCATTTTGTGACGCTTTCTAGTATGGATTAACTCACATCTGCATCACAAGAATTAAGTATGAACACAGTCCTTTCCATGCTTCTCTCCAGAAAGTGCTGCATATTAACAGAAAATATTGCAGGCAAACCACAGTTCTATTCATTCTGCAGTATTGGAACCAGTGTCTAGGAAAGAAAAAAGAAAACTGTGAGTAATACATACCCCCAATATAGTTGAGTATAAATTAAAGAGAACCGATACCACTCTCTAATACCTTCCCCAAGCTCAAAAGCATTCCCCAAGGATTTTAGAACATGTTCAGTACCTACTTAATTCCCTCCACTGCTACCAATGTGATGCATGAACTGCTTGTGCTGTTTCACTTCTGTTAGCAACATTGAAAAGACACGGCACAAAACTGCAAGGTTGTGCACACGCATCATTTTCTATTAAGGGATTAAAAATACAAGAAGCTTTGCTCTAACTTATAGTGATACACAAACACTTTATTGTGGTCAGCCATAAGCACATCTGGCTAAATCACACGATCTACTA
>NW_009648526.1:5330630-5334324 GCF_000708025.1 Charadrius vociferus
GGTTCATTACGTGTTTTGAAACATATGCAAGAATGAGCATGATCTTCATAAAACAACTCCAAGCAATTCTCCATTCTGAACTTTTGTCAGAAGCACCAATTAACACCAGTGCAATTTCTGGTACTCCTACTAATCCTGCTTTCTTGTTCTTAGAGTGATGGAAAAAATACATAACTTGGATATGCACAAAGACAAGTCACTTTTTACTGTGCTCCTTTAGCAAGTCAACTTTTTGTGGGGAAAAAAAGGCCGTAATGTAAACAGCAACTTTAAGTTACCCAGTTCTTCAAATCTTATCTGCATACTTTATCAGGAGTGAAAACGATTAACACTTGGAAAGTAAGGTTTCCTCTTCTAGCTATAATAAGTGCACAAAAAAATAAACAGAGTAAGATTATGTGCTTGGCTAATATCAGAAGTTGAGCAAACAATAAATTCTGTCAACTCTTCAGAACTACAACTTGAAGTGACTACTGTAATCACGCCAGGATCAGGAAGCCACGAAGAATTTGTTTCAGAGGTCTAAGGTATATTTAAATACAGCATTTTCCATTCTCAGTTCTTCCTTTTAGCATCAATCCCCAGGGCTGCAACAAGTGGCACCATTTCACACATCTTTAGCGATATTCTGCCACATTGATTGTTTTAAAAGTTATAAACCAGCTTGCCACAAAAGTCACTAAATTACTTTTTCCAGTGAAGAATTTCAAGGAACTTTGACAAAAATAATCCAGTCAAGCAGACATGGAACATAAACTCCCATAAGCAGTGTACATACAGAGGGCCCGTTGAGCAATATATAAATCTTATAACACGATTTGCAAAAGCTAGCATAAGCTTCTCATGTGCTTGGGTCCCCTACTATCAAATCCAGCAAACAATTGCTTAGACGGTTTTCTCAGACAATTGCTTGCTCAGATTGATGAAGCACTCCTTGAATTCAATAAAACATGGTCCTCTTTTAACAAACAGGTTAATACTAGAAAAATCAATGCACAGAAATTCAGTTAAGATTACTTCTGACTTTCTAATTGCTCTAGTAGTATGTCCTTCCCAACAACAGGTATAGAGCAGCCCCTTAACACATTCCTATTTCAGCACTTAGGAGTTAGGAAAGCATTTAGCTTGCTTTTGTTTCATTTCTCATCATACATAAAAAGGGGTGCAGAACCCTACTTTTGTCTGAATAATACAATCAATCTGGGCTTTAATCAGACATTTGGTCAAAGCTTTTTATAAATGAACAAGTCTTGTGTCTCAGCTTATTTAGATCATATGCCATACTTACTTTTTCCATCACATGCTACAATTTTCACTTTATCCACTTTCACAAGTTCAGTGACCTCCCTAAATTCAACATCATTCAGTACAAATGTCCATACGTTGTCACAGAACCTGTATGTATTCAGAGACCCCTTTAAAAAGACAAGAGACATTTTCTATAGGATGCATCCCAAAAGTAACAGAAAACATGATGTTTACTATCTACTGAACTACGTATCTTCTAGAACCAGTTTTGCCATAAAGCCAGCTGTGAACCTGAATGCCTATAAACTTGGCAAGCAAGCAATTCTGAGAAAAACTGTAGTTTAAATGCCCTCCAGTGGCTAAAATTTTCAAGACCATGTAGTGACATTATAGTCTATCCAAGAGGAAGCTTCACAGGTACGCTAAGAAGTTTTATAACTTTTCTGACGTGTATAATGGATTAGTATCAGATTAAGATTTCTTAAAACACAGGCCATAAGAGAAATCAGTCGTAGCAGTGATCATAACAAGACGTGAATTCTGCAGTTGTTTAAATAATGTGACAGTTTAAATAAAACATGACAAAATTGACCTATGTGACATAAAGGGGTAACCCTCATGTTTGATGTTTTACTCAGGATACTGATATGTAAATCTTTTAGCCTTCATCTTCACATATTTTAAATGGATATTCTTGAACTTAAGCTCCAAGTAACTTTTTTTTTAATTTATCCACTAAGCACATTCTGAACAGTTTTCTATACCATATTACACACACAAAGCAAGTTAAGTGCATTAGAGAAAAGAAGTTATGCTCTTTTTAACATATCTATACAGTTTAAAAATCTTCAGAGCTCACTTCATTAATGTATTCTGCATAGACTGTGGAGGAAACATTAGGACATCCATTAACAGGACAACTGTTTTGGTTTTGTTTGTGGGTGTTGTTTTTTTCCCCTCAAAATTACAATCAAGTTGACATTTAACAATTTGCTGGCTATCTGACATCATTAGGGTGGCTGGCTGGGAAAAAAAACAAACAGATTTTTTTTCTACAATATGTACGGAAAATAGCTACAAAACGACCCAGTGACTTGCGTTAAGTGTAGATCTGCAACTCTCTAGTCTCACTTCATGTTACAGATGTGGCTGAAAATCTGGCCTCATCTCTCTTCTGCTAGGGACAACTAAGAGAAGCAAAAAGCTCCTTCCTCATCTGCAAGGCACTGAGGGTGGCAATACCACCCATCAAAGCATTTCCCTCTTCCCCTTCCCCTGTTTTCATCCACCCACCAAATCTGTTTCTGATTTTTGCATTCCTTCAAAAGATCCCTAGCAGAATACAAAGATAACAAGCTTTACAATTACATAGAGAATGTACATGTAAACAGTCATTTCAGAGTCAAAAGGGACCTTTGTAAGGTTCTGCTTAGAGCACACAGCTTTTAACGACGTTCTGCATCAACACTTACTGTACCCCATAAAGAACTTTTATATATTGTTATCTTACCCTGAAATTGACTCTGTTCCTGACTCGTTGTGCCAGTGCCGAATTTATAGCTTTGTCAAACTGAAGTAGCACCTGAAGGGCCAGTTGAGGCGTGATTTGCTGTGACTAAAGTAGTTTAAAAACCCAAAAAGTTAAAATGCAGTAAAAATTGAAAACATCAAAACAAAGTTCATGTGAAGCAGATCTCTAGAAAAACAATTTACAGAAGCATTATGTTCCTGTGTTTACTTCCTTTTTCCTATTTAACTCTGAGAGAAGAAATGATGTGCTAACATGATCTTTTGTGCTACACAAAGATTTCTTCTGATAAATATTTATTGGAAACAATCAGAAGAGCAGGAAATCGCTTACAGTGTTCCAGATTAATCTGGCCATTCATTTACTGGGCCACGCAACAGGGGATTATGCCACTTAGATAATTAAGAAAAAGACTTCCCACGTGAATGGAGTACCAAGAGCTTTTGATTTCAATCAGTGAGTTTTCCAGATGTTGGCCATAAGTACCCCGATACAGCAACCACAAGCCCGTTTTAATAACTAACCTCGCTTTCTATTAAGCTATTTGCCCACACCCTAAACCCCACACGCACCTGTATGAGCTCATCCAGACTCTCCTGAAGGCTGTTGCCCAGCGTGGTGTTCCTATACAGCTGATACGCCATGGCTGGACACCTCCCTGATCATCCAGGCCTCTGGACGCCTGCTATGTCCCCGCTCTCATTTAAAAAAACAAAACCAAAAAGCAGAAATTAAAGAAAAAAAAAATCTACAAAACACAACAGAGCCCTCAACGTACAATGCACAACATGGGCAAAGAGAATTTAAGAAACCACTCCGCAAACACCCACCGACAATTAAGAGCGCTCAAGAGCACAAAGCGCTATCGGCCGGCAGAGAGGCGGGCGGCCGGGAGAGAAGGAGGGAGGGAGCGGCGCC
>NW_009648526.1:5334852-5354869 GCF_000708025.1 Charadrius vociferus
GAGCCGCAGGTCGCCTGTTACCGCCAAAATAATGGCCACATTTCACGGCGACTAGCGGAGTGGCAGGGTAGCATGCCTTGGGAACCGGAGTTAAATCTCGTGTTGGTGGCGCACAGAACCACCAGAGACTCTTCTATTATCAGTGTATTCCTAAGCAGTAAAATAAAACATTCAGACCTTTTCCAAAGGTATTTATTGGATATAGCATTTTTTTTTCTTAGTTAAAGAGTTTCCCGTAAGTATTAACAGGTAGCACATTCAGCAATGTGTTTATCACATTACTCCATCACACCGTGGAACACAGAAACCAGAAGCTCATTTAAAAAGAAAGGATCATAACATTCTTAAGAGGTAGGTGAAGAGTCTTGTATTTCATAGCTTTATATTAAAGGGGCAAAGGAAAATAGTCACATCTGGGAAGAATAGTCAATTTAAGCCAGTTACATCAGCTAGGATTCACAACCTATGTTTTTGCATGACTACCGCAGCTTCATTTTGGTAAACGCCGCACCTTTCCCATTAAACTTTACTGATACTAATAGGCAATGTCTTAACCCTTCTATCTACCATCCAACTGGTAGAGCACCCCACTACTCGGGCTCTTCTTCTTAATAAAAAGTCCTTGTTCAGATGACTGAATAAGAAAAACTGCAGAATCACTGGGAAAGTAAACACCTGTCTTCCGTGAATATTTTTTGTAATTATTAACCTGGAATTTCATGTCATAAATATTAACTAACAGCTGAGCAAGCCAGAATAAAGAACATGGTAAGATAAGGAATTGACTTTTTGAAAACACTCCAGCAGCTTCACCTCAGATCACTTTCAATACTGGAGAGAAAAAAAAAAAAAGAAAAAGAAAAAAAAAGAAAAAATATCAGTATGTTTCAATCAGACTAATCTGGGCAGTCCAGACTGCAAAACTGAAAAAAAGATCTAGTTGAGCAAAGAATGCCTTTAATTTCACTGATCTCAGTCATGCTTGGAGGGAATGATGAAAAACTGTAACATGACTGCACCATCTTCACTTCTCAAATGCCCTTTTTTCCTGTTAACGCAATACAGGCAACAAGATGTGGTAAGGGAAACAACGTAGTTCAACTTAAAATTTTGAAGCTAGGAAAGCTGCAAAATCTGGCTTTCAGAATATGAATATTTAAATATTCCTTATATTTCAGAGTGCTACTCTGACTAAAACCGAGTATCCTTAAAAAGTATAATTAAAGCACTTACTTCAGGCCTCTCCAACAACCAGTCGGTGAAACAAATCCTCTAGAGAATGACCTGCATCCGCAAGGATTGAATTAGAATCTTCACCGAAAGCTTTGTAAGACTTCTGTGGTTACAAAAAGCATGCAAGCTACTATGCCTCTCCCCTCTGTTCCTCATATGAGACTTTTCTGAGGGAGACTGGAATGACTCAAGAATTAAAGTCATAAGTGGTAAGAGATGCATTTAAGCCATCTTTCTACATAATAAATATTGTATAGATCAGTAGGATACACAGACCAAAATTTGACACTGGAAGAAATACAATTTTCTCCAAGAAACTTATTTCTTTGTGACAGATTTAGTTTAGAAAGTGCCCATTCACAATATAGTTCCATTATCTTCTGTTGACTACAGACATTTCAGTAGATGACATCAATGAAGCTGACACAACAGGGCACCAATGCCACCCTCTCCTCCCTATGACACACTTTGAGGTCATTTCGTAAAAGATGCCATTACCACCAGCATGTAATCTAATCTGGAAGTCTGACAGAAATTAACTGCCCAAAGGTTTTAAACTGTCATTAGAGCATTTAAGTGTATGATGCAACAAACTTGCTGAAACATGCTAACAAACACAGGCTATATACTAATTGTGTGCAATTCTGAATAGAACTACTGTTTCTTAGTACGAAGTTCCTCACAGTAAGAAGTACTCTTCTTCACTTGTTCACTGAAAATAAAGGGAAAAATATGCTGAACTGTGTTGTTATGAATAGGGTTACACATTATTCTAACTAGTTCTAAGCTTTTTGGATTCAAAAAATCTCCATTTTAACATCCCAGAACCTCAAAGACTTCAATCTGCTTCAGCACTAAATCCTTGTACTTCCCTCTCCATTCCTTTCCAGCAGAACATGGCTTTGCCATACTATGCAGAACATCAAGAACAGTCAAGCAATCTAGAGTCTACTCACATTAGTTTTTAATGACACCTTCTCCAAAATATCCTTGCCACTTCTGAACACTTATCCTGTTGTAGAAATCAATTTACAACATGTCACATCCACACACAGAGGCCACTGGCCCAAACATCTCCTATTTCAGTTGTGCACAGCAATAACAAAAAAATAAAGCCCTATTACCACATATATATATATATATATATATATATATATAAAAACTAATGAGACCTCCAAACCAAAAGTAAATTAGTGACTCATGAAATTATCTCTTCTTGACAGGGCTCAAACTGTATTCTAGCAACATAAGTTTTACTTTCAGAAAGAAGTGCCATTGAAAGGCGTATTTCCTACAATATTGTATCTTACCACAAGGTCATTCAGGTTTTGAAATTCCTTTTATTAGAGTATGACATTCCAACTTTTCATGTTTTTAAATATTAAAATATATTAAATTATTTTATAAATTTAGAAAAAGGTAAGTTTGACAAAAAGTTACCCATTTGTGTTCAAGATAACTTTGGGACCTCTCTGCTTTTTGTAAACATCCACCTCACCATTTAATGATGAGCTGCAAAATGTCAGAGGGGAATAATTCTTTAGTACACCTGTTTCTCAAGCTGCGTATCTTTAGGGACAGAAGAACTGTTGTGCTGTATATTCATTCACAAAAACTTATACTAGAGAAATAAACCATTAGGAAAGCACATACACACCTCCAAAAGAAGTAGTACTACTGCAGCATGAAACTGTAGGATCACTCAGCCACCAGGAAAGACAATAACAATCCCATCACTTGATAATATGGCCTATGCAGAGGACTGGCTACTCTATACCGCACTATACACATAGGAAGCAACAGGACATCTAGAATTACAATCCTTCTACGAAGAATATGATTTTGCTGAGAAGAACACTTTTGTAAAAAATTTGAAATGAGATGAACAGAATGCTTAGTATCTAGCTTGGGACCCCCACAGAGTCAGTAAAAAGCAAGAAGGTTTACAGGTTTGCATATTCATACACTCCACACTGCAAAAGTATCAGGAGTAAACGGGCTGGAAGCGTCCACTTTACTGACTGGAATTTTACATTAATCTGGGTCAACACTGAAAATGGAGCCCCAAAGAAACTGTTCACATTTGTGTTCTGCTTTCAGAGCAAGATCCAAGCCTGGTGGAATGGATGCAAGGCAACTTGAAATCGGCATCGTCTACTGAAAGAGAATATCCTGCATATTCGTCTCGTTGAAACTGTGATACTGAAGCTACTATAACAAAGGTACCTAGATCTTGAGATGAAAGTCTGAATTGCAGACACAAACTCCCAGAGACATGGGCAATTTGCCCATAATCTGACATGAATATGCTCTCGGAGTCTATACATGTATCATTAGAGACAGTAGATTAATTGTTAATTGGTAATAAGTCTTGACCATGGAACTCTCTCTTGACTGCTATTTATCAGTGTCAGGTAGTAATCTGGTTGAACGGATTGTTGTTTTGTTGTGTTTTTTTTTTTAAATTAGAGAACTGCGTAACACTAACTTTCAATATAATGCCAAAAATGTCAGTTCTCAATTAAGACAAAATTGTGAGCACAATAAAAACCAAAAGTGAATATGTAATATATTTGATACAATATTATATTGCTCAACTCCTGCATAGATTTATTTGCGTACACCTGTCCTTACAGGGAAATAGCAGTGATTATCAAAAGATGTTACAAACTTTTACAAGGTGTCAACCAGTGAATTACTGTTGCCCTGATAAACCTATAAACACTAGTTATGTGTCCAAGAACACCTCTTACAGACACAAGTTTATGACCGTTGTGGGGAGAAAAAAACCCCAACCTTTAATTTTTTTTCTTGTTGTCAAGTGAAATTAGTGCTGGTATCATGTGCCAAACTAAGAGCTTTAGAAATGGACGATTCATCTACAAGGATGACACAGATAGCATAATACTCCCCATACCTCTGCAACCAATAGATACTATGACCAGAATATCTATGTAACTCCCAAGATCTACTGAGTATGACAACTGCTACTGATCCAGGAAGAACTGCAATGAACTCATTTCCTACTGGTAGCTGAGATAGCCTTGATTTACTGAAGCGTAATCTAAATTTGCAACTTAAATTGAGAAAGGCCTGATATCTTACTAGTCATTGAAACAGTTCAGCTTCTATTGTGGTTTAGGCTTAAATCCTTTGGCCAACAGACTGAAGTTCACAGAACTGCAGTTCTGCGTTCTGAAAAACAGACTAAAAGACACCAAAGCTCAAGCTCACTCTAGCGAGGTAAATGAGTACTGCTTGTATTAGGTATGTGAACAAAAATAAGCATCTCCACACTTGTAAAAGACTACATTATGTGATTGTTAATATCAAAAAAAATTAAGGCTTCTGTGACAACAAAGAAATGCACTTGACCATTTACAGCAAAACAGATTTATACAATAACAACATGTAACTTATGGCCTTGTCTACCTGCAAATGAATTCCTTCAGCAGGTACACACAATATATTGCTCAGTCATAAAAATATATATTATCTCTTTCCTTTAACATTTAGGTATATAAATATTTTACTGAAGAACATGCATCATTTAGATAAACAATTGCAAGAACATCCTCTGAAAACATAGGGTTCTTTGACATTTAGCAGTATAAAATGATTACATAAACATAGCTATTAAAGTCAAGACAAACCAATACAGCAGTAAGCAGTCCATTGTGTGCTAGTCCGAAGAAATTAAGCACCTTTTGCAACAGATTATATAATATATACACACAGAGAATGCATTGTAAATGGAGCAAAACCAGCATCATTCCATTTGCATATTCTTCAGTCTTGTTTGGACTCCAAACTTACTGTTCGCTTTTCTGCTCTTGTTTTCCATTCAGCTCTTGGTCAACTCTGCTTAGCAAAGAAAGCAGTAAAATTAAAAACATGTTAAGAAGTAGTTTAGTTTGATAGCTTATATATTAAGCAAAAACTATTAATCGTAACAGGAAAACACAAAGCTTTTTCATGGAAAAAGTTTTAGTAAATAAATATTAAGATTTTTATTGAATGCAGTCACAACAATGCTTTTTTTTAAAGAAAAAAAATGTTTTCCTACCTCCCCCTAGAAATTAATTAAAAGTGTTAAGAAACCATTTAAATAACTATAGCATTTGAAAGGAAGCATTTGAAAAGTGCAAGTGCTTTTGCACAGAAGAAAAAAAGCAGGTTCTATGCTTTTATTAATGACTGCAAGCAGGAATACAAGTTTACAGGTAACATGACAATACTCTCAAGCACTACTACTTTGATGAAGTCACACACTGCAGAATAAGCACAGGATTACCTTTAATGTTATAGTAGTTAAGCCAAGAAGGTAACAGTGCTAGCTGAATCAACAAAAGTGAAGTGGCTCCTTAACTGCAATGCTTTTTCTATCAAGTTCTAAGACTCTTGTAATTACACAGGAAAAATTCATCCTGCTGCTAAAACTTGTGTTTGTTTGTGGCTTTTTTTTTTTCCTTAATACCTGTCTTGGGACTAGCAAACAAAACGTTGCTTTGCAGAAACCAGTGGATGGTTGATAGTCCCGCACAAGATGTACTTTTCCTCTTTACAGTAAGAACAAACTAGTCTTAACTGTATCTTCCAGAAAAATCAGTTTTGCATGGAGGTAAGTTATTTTAAAACCAACAGCAGTTCCAAATTGAGAAAGAAGACAAACTTGGCCTCAGCCTAACAACCTAATTGTCTAACCTACCTGTCCAGTCTCTCAAACTGTAACCAGCCAATTTTTCAAAGTGATAAAAACAATGGCAGCTCTTCTAGGCCATGAACCCATAAGAAAAGGGAGGCAAGTTTTCAGAGGTTTTTTTGCAGCTGTAAGAACTAAACCGAGTACATAAGGATCCAGCAGGTCTGGAGCAGTGTTGTCTAGAAGCAACAGTCCTAGTTGAATACCTGTTCACCTGCACAGTACACAGCTGCAACTCATCCGTGTCCTCGCTGCATGTTTTGACATGACTTACAGGACTAAGCACAGAAAGTGTAAGAAAATATGGTAAGCTAATGCAAAAAAGCTATGCATAAACACACAGCTGACAATATAAATCCATAGAAGTATATCATATTCTAGCTTCCAAAGTGACTCATACACATAGCCAAACAACTCCTACTGCCATCCTCTACAAATTGAGTAACTAAACTTCAACACATCTCCTTTTCCCCTATTATAATAAATAATGCCTACAACTGCTTTCAACCTGATTAGTCTCAGTATGAAATGGTGTCTGTGATCTCTCCTCTATACTTAAAGTTTCACTTAGGAACAAACTACTTTTTACAAAGGTGATGGTAGTATAAGTGATGATATCAACAGGGACATGAAAAAGTGCTGCTTGTAGTGGAGATTTTAAAAAGGTTTTACATCACTGTTTGAATGTCTCGGGTTTGCATCCTGAATACAATGGGCCTTGCAATAGAATTGGGCCAAATTATGCACGCTCAGTGTTCCTCTCTCTGTCCCTTACCCAATTTAGACAATAAACGTCCCTCAATAGTTGTAATGCACAGTAACCGTAATTATAAAAAAAGCAGTTAGTAGCAAAACCTATCAGTACATTTGTTAGTGATAGAGTGAAAAAATGAAATATCCATTCAAAAAGTTTCATCAGTTGCTGGAATAGCTTGAATAGTTAGCAGGAGACTGAAAATTAAGAAAATGAAAATACAATGTTTATTAGCAAGGAACATAGGCACTGCAAATACAAACAGCACTAAAAATACTAATTAAAATTGCATCTGTGCAAGTTAATAACTAAAAAGGTATTGAATACCAAAAATACAAAATACAAGACTCAATATTAGAACTTCTTCCAGACTTGCATCTCTGCTGATGCATAGCTACAGCTTAGCACCTAAATCCAGCTCTTCCTTCAGATACCACTTCTTGTTAGACAGTAAAACGTGACTTAATTCATACAGAAGCACTACTTTTGCCTCTTGAAAATTCAGTTGAGAATCCATGTATCCCCCTTACAAGCGAGCATCTCATGTAATAGGACGGCCAGTATTCACAAATATCTGTTTGAACATCCAAGGTGAGTTCTTTTAGATGATACTGTACAGATGAACTGTACTTGCAGGCAGTATAGTTACTGTCATGCATAAAAACTTAGTCACTAGTGCATGTTTATATTTACAAATGCTTATTCCTTTGTGCAAGCCAATCAACTGGCAGTTAGTTGCAGTGCAAATCGTCTTATCTAGATGCAACCCTAATCAAAATATGAAGATACCTTTTCTGTTTCTTTCTAAACTTTTCTTCTTCATACCTTGGTGAGGAAAAGTTTGATTCAGTAAATATAACATATGAAGGCCAAATTCAACAGAAGCTGCGAACTGGTATTAGCGTCAACACAGTTTGTAGAAACATACCAAGTTTTGAAACTGATGTAATTAAGAAAAAGACATATCATACCTCCAACATTTATAAGCATTAAACAAGAAGCATTAAGATTTAGTTACTATGACATATGAATTCGATACAACTTCTTGTACAGTATTAACATCCATCACTAAAATATAAAGTCTGTATTCGTAACAGTTTGAAGCCAGATATAATCCTCCACAAAAGTCTGAGAATTAACTCCATAAGTCAACCAAGTTCAGCCTTTGCAAAACAGTTAGCAGCTCATTAATACAGAAAGGAGTTTTTCAAGACGTGGGGCAACAGCCTGAATATTCCTAACGCATCCTTCAAAAGCCCCAGTAAAAAAAAAAATATATATATATTCTAAAGATAGCACAAGGCTACTTCAGCATTGTCATATTTGTCCTCCCCGCCCCAAGAAAACTGTGTTTTCCCTATTTCATAAAAAGTTAAATTGTGCAACTGATACTGGCTGAATGTATACTGCAATAACCAGCCATTTGCAGGGGGAGGGAGGGATTTGTGGATTCATCCAATACGGATATGCCCTTCTCTCCACACAATGAGACTACGCCATCTGTTTTTATGGTGTTCCCAGTTGGTAATCCCATTTTGTATGTTACACCCTCTAATAGGCTGATGAATTTATCATCAGAACTGTTAGTATTTTCATCTGGATTTTTTAAGACCCAAGATTATGGTTTCTACTCTGTTACTGCACCCACAAATGCTATTGACAAAAGTATAATTATCATATTTGAGAGCAGAGTTGTGCTGACCTTAAAATGAATATTTATATATGGAGGGAAGGAAGAAGAGAAAAACCAAGGACATTGACGCTGCCTTCACCTCTTCAGCAAAGTAGGTTTAGAACTGCTATGGCTAGGGATTTAGCCTTTTTCCACCACAGCTCTCCTTTTAAATGAAATCCCAACCCAAGTGATATTTCACCACTCAACTTGTTCCACGTTTTAGCATGAACACTAAAGATACTATAAAGAATTTCAGTATCAACATGCCCAGAATTTCTCACTCACAAGCCAGTTTAGTATACTAAGGGGTAGATCACCTGGAATGAGACTTTGCCTCTAGAAGGCTAATTCACACACTACAACTTGCTAATTACGTAAGGCACTATGTGAAAATCCCTATACATTAACATTTTGACTATCCAAGCTACCACATACCAAACTGTAGTTAGCAAAGTTGTCAAACATGGATACTCCTCCTAGAGATAGCAATGATCTGAGTTAAATTAAATTTTATTAAATGCAAAGTATTACATTCAAACCAATCATTGAATACAATATATACCAGTTCTAAAACATGATCAGTGTAGAACATGTTTGAATAATAGAACGTACTGTTTTATGCATTCTGGGATGCCAACGTATTCCATGGGGATGAGTTCAGCTAGTTCTGCCAGGGTAAAGACATACCTAATTTTTTGGCTGAATTTTGAGCTGTGGAAGAACAAATGCAGGGTACAATTACAACTTAAAATTTTTTTTAGTAGGTCAATATTAAAACAGTTTTTGAAGTTTAAAGTAAACAGTTGTTAGGATTATTTTTTTTTAAAAAAGGAGAAAAAAAGAAATAGCTTCCAGAGTATTACCTAATAAAAGGTTTTGTGATGGCCAGAAGCGTTCTGATGAACCAAGAAGGATGAACTATGATTAATGATTTCAGATTTTTCCTTAACCTGAAGAATTCAAACAGTGGACATAATTACTAGAACAAAAAGGCAGCATGACAAGAGTTTTTTTAATATACAAAAAGTGGTTTTGCAAGCACAACTGTCACATAAATCTAGTATTCCGATATTCCATTATTAGAAATTACCATCTGCCAGAAGAAAAAAAAAACACCCACACAATTGTATAGTCAAAATTTAAGATGTAGTACCAGGTTGACGACAGTGACAAGGAAATAACATTCAAAAGAGAAGTTTCTTTGAATCTTTTTACACAACTAATGATGAAGTGGTTCACAAAGGACCCCCTTCTTACCTTATCATATTAATACATGAAGTTTTAACGATACCCTACATGGTAACAGTATTCAGTACTCTAACACAACTATTTTCACTAAAATACAAACAAACAAAAAGCAACAAAAAAACTGACTTGCCTACAGCATTATTCCACATTGTCTAGCTTAGGAAGAGGTTTTCAATACACAAAGCAATTTGCTTAATTAAATCTTAACCAGTAGGTACCAGACACCATATTAACAGCAGTTTTTCCTAAATGTGTATATCACTAACCATGTGAATATTATAAGAAAACACTGCAGAGCTTCTTACCTTCTATCAATTTGCTGGTAACACTTCCTAAGCCAGCCTAAACTTGGCATTTTTCTCCGTGTTGTTGCACCATTCAGGTAAACTATCATATAGTTCTCTGCTACTAACAGCTCTAAAGTGCCAATTACATACCTGCAGAGACAAGCAAAGAAAATTTTCAAGTGAAGATCTGTGGATATTAAAGTAATTCCTAGTAGTGCTCAAATATATTTAAAAATAGAGTTGGCAACAGTGTTGACCAACATCTAATAATTTTTTTTTTCTTCCCCTGGAAGCAGATGTAATTGCTTTTCTATTTGTTATCTTTCCCTCATCTGAAATATTAAAAACTTCATAAAAAAAAAAAGAGAGAAGTAATCGCCACTACATTAAAATACTAAGTTTCACAATGTGAAATTAAGACAGTATTCAGAGGCAGATGACGACTTACTTAAATAGATTGTCCATTAGGTATCTGTAGTTAGGCTGACTGCTTTCAGGCATAAAGCAAACTGCAAACACAACAATGGCATTTAACCCATCACCGTAATAACCTAAAACCAAAGAAAAAAAGCAGCAGTAGTGACAAAGGTGGCTATACATTGACTACATTTACACAAAGTCAAGCATATTCAATAAGCTTTTACATTATTTACCTTAAAGAGTTTTACAAATATCTATTCTACATGGATGGATTCATACAGTTATAGAAAACCTTAAGATTTCCTTTTCAGGTTTGCCTACTTCTAAAGAAATAGCTGAAGCTGATGTAAATCAAATGCTGCACCTACAATCAACATCTCAGTAAATTTAATAACATTTTATACTGTCAACTTTTCTTCCAACCTAAACTCCACACACTGTTGGGAAGAGTCATTAAATTGATTTGTGCCTTTGTAGATCTACAGTTAATGCTTTCAACACTCTTAAAACCAAAAAAATTATACTGCTGGCACTGACACTGACACTGTAGAACACATAAGTACATCTTATTACATATGTGTATCTTTAGTAGCTTCATCTAAACACATGTGTACATTTTGGAACTTTAGTTTAACAGGGAAAAAAATATTGAATCGACCATATGCCTTAATACTGCAACAAATGGATCATCATGTGAGCCTTTATGCCCAAAGCTCTTCCTGTGCCACCCCAACTCCGCTTAAAGAAGTAGTGTCTCAACAGTTCCCCTTAGCACATCACTAATCCTTACCACCATGACTGATAACTTTTTTATAGGGTTCAATTGCCTTCATATCCACCCTATGGTTCTGTTCTCCAATCCTAAACATCCGCCAGCGTCGACCATCATCTTTCTCCTCTGCCGCAGTGTATTCAGTAAGTGATCCTTTCCTAATTACATCAGTAGTTTTTGGTTTTGGAAGATCATCTGCCAAAGTTAAAACATATTAAAGATACATTATGAATACTATGTATAGTGACAATCAGCTACAACACAGGTTAACCACTTTGCTATTTAATCTATTTTAATATTCTTTAGCCAGTCAGACATATCAGCTGACTTAGTTCCTTCAGTCATTACAAAATAGGATCTTATGGGTGTCATATATATTTTATTAAAATACTCTATGTTGGCAGTTATCCGTTGACTGTAATATTCTATATTAAAGTACATGACAAATTTCCATATGTGTAGGAAGCCTATTTAATTGTAGGCTTTCAGAACACAGACCATGCCGAATCTCACCAAAATAGACAAAGTGGTTAACTCCAATGATAATTACACAAGTTGCTTGATCACAGATTTACATAAAAGCATGATTTAGGACATTGACAGTACCTTGCAAGCAGACATGCAGGCAAATCTATTAGAAATTAAATCTATTCATGTGTGTGCAATCAATATGTATGAAATTTATGCTGACAGCAATCTGTAAAACAATTTGCTCCAATTAAATTATGATTCTTGACTTTGTAGCATAGGCCTTACCCAAAGAGAGAAAAACCTACTGCAAGTTAGTTGTCTGTTCCCAAGACAAAGCTGTTAATTGAAACTATCCTTCCAGGAAAATGAAGGCAGCAGCATTAAAGGAAGAAAAGACAGAAACCCTTTTCAGCCACTTTTAAAAACAAGGCACAAACATCCGGAACATTTCCTTCACATCATTGCAAAACTAATGCTAAATATCAATTCTTCTTCACTAAAATGATGAAAATCCTTTTACACAGGTAAGCCCACAGCCTCTGTTACAAAACTTTACCTGCAATATGTCTTTAGCTACTTCAAAGAAAACCCTAATTCTAAAGGGTGTTTCTTTCTCCATTTATAAGCTATTGTGGAATGAAGAACAGGTAGTGTTTCATACTTAACAGTGAAAAGAGAGCTTCCTGTTTACTCAGGAATTAAAATTATTTTATTTCCAGAATAAATAAATAATAAAAAGACATTATTAAGTCATGAAGTTTACAGAAGTTAAAAACTCCAACTGTTTGACGCGACAGTTCTTGGCTTACATAAAAGGGCCCTAAAACATAATTAAATTTCAAGTTTAAAACTTATGCTTTAACTCCTACACAGAACTTTTTTACCTCAAATAAAATTTGTTAGAATCTCCAGGTTTTGCCTGTAAGAAAAATTTCTTAAAATTAAGATCATTACTAGTGTGACTATAGCTAAGTTAACTTCCTATCAAGTCATTTCAGAACTCCTTGACACATAATAGAGGCTATTCTACCACTTTCAGTCAATCCAGAAAGCATGCAAACTCTAAGGCTACTGACCTTTTGACATTCTTGATGCAGCAACATATGAGATCAGGTGTTACTCAATATTTTAAAAAATACCATTCAGTCCTCCTTAAATACAAACGCTTGCAATTCATCAATTTCTGACTAATCTATAATCTAGATTCCCTTAATATGTTTCCCCTCCATTTAAAACTGATCTGTAACACCTGTAAAACACTTTTGATATTTTTTTCCCAGGTTGGTTTTAACAATACTGCAATGGAGAGGATTTTCCAAAACTTCGAGTCTTGCAGGTGTTTAATGACATTCACCTAAGTTTATTTGGAGTTACAGCTATTATGTTGCCTGCTTACTAGTCAGCTGAGGTCTGATTTGCTCTTTAAAAAATTCATTGCACCTATTTCCAATTTCTAATCTAATCACTCCCTTTATATTTTTCCTCTTGTAATATTGAATCATAGTTATTTCCCACCTGAAAAACTGTTGACCTGCACATATGAAAATAGAAATATTTTTAGGGCATCAGACAAAAGTAACAATACACTTACCTTCCCATTCAAACTCATTGCTATTTTCTGAAGGAGTATCTAAATTGTCCAAATCAATCTCTCCACTCTCATCCAAGTCATCAGACAAAACAGATTCCCCACTGTGATCCAAAGTTAAGCTAATATCTGGAGCCATTAATTTCTTCCTCACTTTGGTTCCATTAACCTCTGTAGTTAAAAAAGCAAATTATTTAAACAATTATTATTCCAGATACATTGTTTAAATTATGGTCATTAACTTACAAAGCATTCTGAGGAAGCACTATGCTCTTCTGTCTTGTTAATATGCTCATCTAAACTCGCTTTAGCTTTGAAAATAAATAATTTGCTCCATTCTTTTCACAGGGTGAAAAGAACAGCATTTGGAGGTCAAAGTTCTCAAGTCCTAAGACTGTGAGTTTACCCAATTGCATACACACTATGATCACAGCGGTAGAGCACCATACTCCCCACAGAAGAAAAACCTGAAGTGCTGACACCACCTAAGCAACTGTTACCCATACTAGCTATATCAAAGTGTACCACAAGTTGTTCTAGATGTTATATTAAATAAATCTTGCAAATAATCCAATACATTCATGTCCCTAGCCCTTGTTAGGTATTGGTAACCTCATAACCATCTTTGATGAAATAAAAAAATTATATACAAACTGAAAAAACAAAAAAGGCGGCTGACAGACAACAGTGAGAATAGAAAATTAAAGAAACTTTTAGGTGAATACACAGCACAGCACCCTTTGAGACAAAAGGCAAATACTTTTGTGGTTTAGACAGCAGTCAAAAGCAGGGAATAAAATAAAATGACTGATCCAGCACTGGAAATGCCACAATGAAAGCAGACAAACAAGATTAAAAAAATTCAAAAATGTAAAAAAAACCAAATCCCATTATTATTTCCTCTCTAACCATTCCAACAGGCAACACTCTTAAAAGGCCACAAAGCTCTGAGATTTAGAGTGAAGTTACAGTGGGCCCTAACTGATGCATAGAAGCCAAATAATGAACCAAGATTTTAAGACAGGTCAGGAAGTGAGTGCAACAATTAATTTTTGTCCAGTATCACCTGAATAACTCCGCTCACAGGGAGGATGAAGAGTCTCACATTTTATTCCAAAACCCTTTTCTTTCTAGACAAGATGTTTATAGTACGCTTCATATACAAAAATGTCATTTAGAATTCTGTTTCCTCAAGCTTGACTCAAAAAAAACACCAACCCACTTAAAAAAACACCCAAAAACACCCAAAACCAAAGTGGAGCTTTAAAACAGACATCTAAGTAGGAATCAGTCAGCTTGACTGGAGTGGAATGTTCCTACCAGCTTCGCCGTCTGTTCCAGCTGCAGCCAATATATCTGACTCAACAGGATCATCCTCTGGCAGGGGCCTGGTGCACAAAACACAAACTATTGTCACAAAACTTTTTTTTTTTTTCTTTTTTAAACAGCCAACTAAATACCAAATATTTAGACTTAGGCACTGCTAAAAAAAAAACCAAAACAAACAAACAAAAAACAAACAGCAAAACACTGTGGGATAGTACTGAACTGAATTTACTTATAGCCTAAGTTCAAGCTTTCAGTAAACAAAGCACCGAAGTAACAGAAAATTCTTTTACAGCAGTCAAGTGACCATCTGTTGATGTGACACATGCCAAAATACTGGTTGTCACTACTGCATGTCAGCCTTAAGAAAACTTGTCATATTCTTGCTCGAAAAAATTTGACATTAAATACATTACAGAAGTAGTTTAATCATGTTATTATAGAATGCCTCGGAAGTCAGCTGCTTTAGTTGCTTTGTAGGCCCAAGCACCACTAGCAGTCTTAACTGTTAAAAATTTTGCTCAGAAATGTTGCTTCATGAAATATTTGGGCCTTCAGACACTGGTAATAATATGCAAACAATGTAGTTGCAAAAGATTACCACAGAAAACAAACAAAGCCAAACTTTGAAATTTTCACTTTGGTAACCCTGGAAACTTCAGCAGTGATATTCCTGTATTACATAATTTACACATGAACACAGAGTGATCCCTTTCCAGACCATAAAGAAACATACCACAAAACCTTCTCAAGACTACTGTATCAATGGAAATCACTTCAAGATTATTATTGACTGTTAGTTCACCAGGAAGATAAAGTAGCAGCTCATTCTGGATGATAAGCATTTGATTTGAATTACTTAAAAAAAATACATAAATAAAAACCTTGGAAAATCTTCATCTTGCCATTCTTCCTTAAACTCAACACCTTCCATTCTTCAGTCAACTTGAATTGCTAACAGCGACTCCTGATCAGCCAGAACCTCTTGTCTTCAGGACAGTGGACTAAAGAGGAGCTGCAGGAACACAGCAGAAGATGCTAGTCCAATACTATTGTAATTCTCATACTTGCAACACAACCTTCACTTACCACCAAGTTGAGGTATCATGCAGAAAAGAAATTAAAAAAAAAAAACAACAAGGAAAAGTTTATGGGATGTTTCCTTTTTTTTTTTTCCCCTCATACAAAACTGCTTATGGAATTAGTTTATCATTCAATAATTTAAGTTGAAAGGGATCTCGTGTAGTCCAATGCCCTGCTTAAGCAGGATGAACCTCTCAGTTAAAATCAAGGCCCTAAGCAACCTGATCTATCATTTAGGATTACAATCAGTTCACTCCAAACTGTAAGAAACCTGACAGCTCTTTAGATTCTACAGGAGATATTGAGTATGTATATTTTGAGGAAAAAAAAACAAACCAGATGATCAGATCTAAAATACAACCCAGTTCTTCAAAAAAACCCAGAACTTTAAAGATAACTATTTCAGAAAGTGTAACTCACCCTGTGATGTGCAAGTCACGCCGTGTTTTTTCAGGCTCACCCATCACCAGCAACAAGG
The DNA here is from genome assembly GCF_000708025.1 of Charadrius vociferus. Lineage (NCBI taxonomy): Eukaryota > Metazoa > Chordata > Aves > Charadriiformes > Charadriidae > Charadrius > Charadrius vociferus. The sequence continues at coordinate 5,350,890 of NW_009648526.1, forward strand.
AATACTCAGTAAAGAAACATAATAAACCATTCTGCTGACATACAAGTCCGATCCAGTTGAAGCTCTTGGCTGTGTTTGCTCTAAAGATTGACAAGAAGAGGTAAACAATCAATGAAGATGTTAAGAAAACCAACACCAATCAAAACAGGAAACTAAATGGTATTTTTAAATGCAAAGAAGCAATCAACACACCACCAGTAAGCAGAAAGTTTGAATGCAATCACACTGTTAATTAAGCCAGAGAGACAATTTATTTTTTATGTGGCTAAAAAGAAACAAGTAACACTTACTGTTCTGTGGGATCACCTTTCACGACAAATCTCAGTTTCTCTTCTCCTGACCTGATTACAACCATAGACTGATTTTAAAACATCTTGCAATGCTTAAAGCTACACTACAGAAGCCGATTAGTGAAAAAAATATAAAAGACTATTTTTTTGTAAAGCTGCAGTACCAGAGACAAATTAAACGCTAATGACCAACATTTAAGCCAATTTTACTGATATTTCCCTGCTTCCCTCAACCCAGAAAATTGAAGTAAAATTTCTAGAAGGCAGCAACCTGGTTCCTCTTAAGAGTCAGACTCCCTGTTTGAATTGATCAGCCCCTGCACCGCTCGGTTGCTGGCAGCATGTGCCTGTGCACAAAATCTCAAAGAAGTTGCCCCCAGCAATTCTGGCAGCTCTCCCCTCTTTCTATTTGTCCTTTTTAACTAACATGCTGTTTGGGGTAGTTATTTGCTGCTTGAATCACATGACTTTCCTCATGAAACATGTTCTCTTTTTCATTAAGATGCTGATACTCTCAGCATGCAGTTTCTCCTGGGTACTAACCTGCTGAGCGTTTGCAACAATGAATTTTAAACCTTTGCTTGGAGATAAGATCATATTGTGGTCAGTAGTAACAGTGAATATGTACCTAGTTCTTTATGCATTTGTTTCAGAACGCTGAGATGAAGCAGGAGAAGTTTAACAAGGTACCCTACGCAGTTAAGCGAATACAGTGGTTACAGTCAGTATGGAACAGCCCATCTGATGCAAATACGCAGTTCAGTGTAAACAAACAGACACTAAACCTAAAAGAAAATCTAAACTGATGACTTTAAGGGACAGATGAAGAAATGAAGAAAACTGACAGAAAAAAAACCAACAAAACAAAACACCACCACAAACCAACCCTATCACTGTGCTGCACGCTTCTGAAGAATACCAAACACCGAATAACGTCTATTAGTTTCAGATGCACAGCATTTCAGTAAAGCAGCAATTCTGACCTAAATGTATTTCGTTGCATTGAGATAAACTTGATACACTAAGACAGGCACAGAGTTTAAAAGTTACTCACGTTGTAATCAAAGTTTAAGACACTTGAACAAAACACTTCTCAAACTACTTGCGGAATTCTCATCAGTAACCTATTAAGGTAGATTTAAAAGCAGTCATTCACTACCACGTAGTACAATTGCCAACAACTTACAAGGCAAGTTCAACATCAGATAATCTTGAATTTAGGTTTTCGGCATCCTACTTAATATGCAGACTAAGTAGTTGTTTTGGATGTTTGGACTTAAAGTCTCATGTACAAACACACTATCATTTGTCAACTAGAAGAATGGGAAATTAAGGAGGAAGGGTAATCTCAAGAGAGTTAGGGAAGTGCTGACTTTAAGCTTAACTACTGAATAATTTTACATCACTAATATAAATGCTTACAAAGCAGGGGAAAAAAAATCTACTGTTTCTGCTTATACAAACTAAAACAGAGTTTAGAATAGTCTTCCTATACCTGCTGTAGCAGTGCTGACATCTTGTTTTTACTATGCCAAAGTCTCTTTTTAATTCAGCTGTAAATCAGAGATCTAAAAGCTTAACTTGAAAAATGTAATATAGTGTAATAATGCAACTACTATTAGTCACGTAGAAGAAAAGCAATTAATTTCTACCTGATCCTAGCACTCTTCATGGCCAACTCAAGAAGTTGTGGTTTCTGAGAACAGCAAGCCTGATCAATTTTACTATCCATTGCCCATTACTTTCCATTTTACTTAAAGAAATGGAATTGGTAGACTGGGAGCTATCTAAATGTCAGAAACCTCCACACATCAAAGAACATCCAGAATGCAGGATTGCCATGGGGTTCTTGCTCTGTTACTGCAACCACTGGACTTTGGTGCTCAACAATGCCTTTTATACTTTTAAGTATCTCAACAGACAAGTTAACATATTACAAAAAGGAAAAAAAAGCATCACAAGCAAACACATCACTCAAACCCACTACTCTTCTACTACAGCTAATAAACAGATTTCCATTTCCAGAACACCAGATTGAACCTAGGTAAGTTTGCATCTGAAGAGTATTACTGCTTGCACCAGAAGTCTAACATCAGTGTTCCCATCCCTCTTTCTAGAAAAAGAGATAATTTACCAAGTTCTCACATTAATACCAATCTGGCTTAGTTGGTAGGTGCTGGAGTATCAAATAAGCAGAATTAAGAACCTGGTTATCAATTGCCATTTTTAAAAATTTAGTTTACAGCTAAACAGAGACTCTAATCTGTCACAGATACTTAAAAAAGACAACAGAATGCATGAGATCATTTTATTCATGAAGTTAAAGACCCCTTGCAAACATTACTTTTTAGACTTTCAACATTGAGTTCTCAGAAGAATACACAAATAAATGAGTTGTTACGCATTTACATGGTCATACCTGCCTATCTAACACAAGGACCTATTTTCAGTCCTTGATGAGCACCTCAGCATCTGAAATAGACTAAGTACAAAGTTTATTTTGCAAGACAATTGCAATGATGAGCACACTACTGAACTATACTGACCGGCAAAGAACAGCATACTGTTTCAGTCTGAGGAAGTTGAAATCAACTTCAAAAAAGTTTGTGTATTTTTTTTTCCCCTACATTTCATCTTCACCATTTCAACAGAAACATTATCTGTGCGTTAGTTAAGTGAATTCCAGGTTCCAGGCCTTAAAGAGGTGCCTCTAAGTATTTTTCAAGTTTGATTTTACAGCAAGCCAAAAGTAAGGAACAGAGATAGATTCTGGTACACACATCCACGTGGTGCAGCTCACTATAATTTCTAAATGTTTTTATAGCCCTTTTGGGATGTGGCCACACTAGCCATGACCTCAGGAAACATTTCCCATATCTGAAGATGGACATCCAGACTTTTACCACTTGCAAGTTCGCATAATGATGTGATGCAAAGACTTCAATTAATAACAAATCAATTCTTCATCTCCTTTTACTCCCTTCTCTCAGCATCAAAGCATGGATAAATCAGTCAGCTAAAAGAGAAGATTTTTGAAAACACTCTTGCTTTCATCTCCGAGGATACTGCTTTAAACTCCACATTCAAACCAATAAAAAAATCCACATTTCTGATTCATGGAGATTCACTTAAACGTAAATACTAACTTGTCAGACAACAGCCAAAAAAAATTTATACCCTGCCTAAATACAATCAATATTCCTTTGTAAGATTATAAATACACATACAAATTAACCAGAAATAATCAATTACTACTTAGTGTATTACACTAGCAGCTGGAAATAAGAAGGAACTAAAATAAGAGGCACTAGAAAGCAACTCTAACTTCTGTGACATAACCTCTATACTGTGCGTTTGCTAAACCTACACGGGAAAAAGTTACTCCACTCACACACCCCGCTCATTATACAGCTACACAAGGCGGGGGGGGGTGGGGGGAGCGTCGGTAGCTGAAGACAAGCCCACAACCTCATTAGCGGTAACAAGGCTGGGGTTTGTGCTGCTCTGGAGCGACTGCCCTACCGGGGCAGGGGAAGGGATTGTCAAGTTAACATTTTCTTGCTCTAAACTCTTCCCTCTGCTGCTCCCAGCGCCGACAAGAAGCCGTGCAGAGCGAGAGCGGCGCCTGCGGAGGAAGCGGCGAGCCGGGCAAAGCGGAGCGGCAGCACCAGCCCGCTCGGCTCCCCGCGG
>NW_009648526.1:5355531-5370549 GCF_000708025.1 Charadrius vociferus
CTTGTCCGCTCGTCCCTGGGATGAGGAGCGCGGCGAGGATGAGTCCCGCGGCCCGGGCAGCCTTCGGCCGGAGGTAACGGACGGCGCCGCTGCTGTCCCGGGGTGCCGATGTCTCCCTCCCTCCCGCCGCCCCTCCGGCCGGGGCGGCCCTTTCTCACAGGAGTGTTACCGAGGGGCCGAGTCCCGGGCGGCGGTAAATGCGACGCAGAGCGGAAAATAAAAAGTCCAGTCACTGAGTTTTCTGTGCTGGACCAGTGTGCTGTGGCTCTTCAGGTGCTCAGGGAAGTACGAGGTGCATGTGAGAGAAAAAAGAGCGGAACCTTCTCCGTGAGGAAGAAAAGAACAGATAATATCAGTATTACATACCAGCGAGGCAGCGGTAGCAGAGTTACTGAACAAAAACCCCGAATCTCCGCATCATTTGAAATTACAACGTCAGCTGTATGAATACCCAAAATACAGTCCTTCGTGACACAATGCAGTGGTACTACATATGCACAATAGAAGCCCAGGAAGTTAGGTAAATCTCGTTTTCATCTTTTTCATGTACCTAAGACTGGTAATGGTAGTCAGCACTACTGGGAGGAGGAGATCAAGATGGAAGGAAGGTTTTGGCTGAGGTTTAGAAGTCGCCACTAACACATTGTTGTAATATACAGGCAGCTGCTAACAGCTAATCACAGCTAATCACTCACAGCTGATCTGTTGCCCAAAGGTGAACCATGCAACAATAGCAACAAAGTTTGTTTTCTTGTAGGGTACTGAAGGACCTTGGAATAAATGTAACAGATGCAGAGAAGTGTGGAAAAAAATAAAAACTGATATAAAGGGGGACAAAATGAATTCAGGAAAACACGAGAAAGAATAATACCACTAGAGAGGACCAGAAAGCACAGGCACTACCAACCAGCAAGGATTAAATCTACAAATAACGGAAAAAAGCAATTATTAAGGTAAATTAATTGCAGCATTGAAAATATATTTATTAAGAATTACCTTCATGCACAGCAAACAGCCTGAGGCCTTTAGGCATTGTTGTAACATAAGTTTATGAGATAAGAGTTACAAATGTAAAGCAAGAGCAAGCTTAAGTATAAAGAAAGGGTGTGTAACTCTGGTAGGAGTAATACAGTAAAACAGCGAGGGGAAGCAGCAAAAGGGAAAAAATACTGTATTCTGCTGCCTTTGTTATGTCACCATTTTTTGTCTGTGGAAGTAAGAATGCCACAGAAGATGACGACATACTCCATGCTTTGTATTTTTCTGTCTGCTCCCAGCCTCACACTAAACTTACTGTTACTAGTGTGCCTACTTTGGAACTTCCTATGCCTGTAACATCCCAGCTTTTAAAAGTGAAGATCTGATTACCTGACTTTTGTGATCAGTTTGTAAGGTACATGCCTAGGTATTGAAGACTGAATGGCAAGAGATCTCAGCCTGCTGATTTGGAGTATCTGTGAACGGTTGGAATTAGTCCAGAATGAGCTGGGTCTAACAGAGCTCTAAAGATCAAGGGTGTCTGTAATTCCTAGAGGTGCACATTGCATTACAGAAAAGAGAAGTCCCCTTTTATGGGCTGCTCAGTTAACATGGATCAAAACTTATCTATTAGTTCTATGCCCGAACACCCCTTATTTTATCAGCAAATTTAAGTTTGCAAAGTGTCAGAGTATGGATTTTGGGTCAGTACTGTTCTGTTCTGGTTTAGAAAAAGTAGAAAATGAGATTAAATTATGCTGTAGATAATAATTTCATTACACAATAGATAATCTTCCTTGTTCTTCAACGAAGCAGTAATAAAAAAAGGGCCACCATGACTTACTTGTTAAGGTAAAATGTTTAAAGTTTTCCATCAAATTAATATTTTAAGAAAAATTAAGTCTCGCTAAACACTTTTAATACTTTTCTAAATGTGCTTCAGTTGTTGATAAACTCAAAACCGTCTTCAAAATGAGCAAATGTCACCTGCAGGACACTAATGCCCAAATCATGTCACGATGGTCAGCAAAGTTGTGCAATTTCGCATCTCTTACACGGGGTGGCACAATATAGCTGGAAATCTACCAAGTGTTCAAACGTAACCTAGAAAACAAGCAAACAAGAGGTCAGAGCCAACTACTAGGGAATGTTGAATAATTCTATTTTTAAACATCAGACAATTGCAAATATAAGCAGATTCTCACATGAAAGCTTTACCAAAGAGAACAGACTTGAAGGAATGTCTGTCGCATTGCACTCTGTCACATGAATTTTGTCCTGTACATGGGAAAAATCAACTGTTACACAATTTCATGTCTGAAATAATTCACAATTAACCTTTAAATAGAAAATAGTAATCAAAAGCAACAGAATACCAAAACATTATTTTCCCATTTTACTTATTACATTTTCTAGTAATCTAAAAACCGAGAATATTAAAAATGCCCCCCTCCCCCCCCGGCCCAAGTGGTTCAAGCAACAGCTCAGAAATGTTGGAACTTTAAAACATTCATTTGAAAGTCTGTCTCTGTGGGGTTGTATGTAGAGACTGCATTTCTATAGAATTCCTCCTTGCCATTTTCCCTATACAGAAAGTACGAGTACTGGGTTTTTTTCCAACTTTATCTTGCCCTTTTTTGATGATAAGGGCTTTTTTTTGTAATTTACCTCTGCTTTTGTAGTCCATGCACATAATATGGCTCCTGTCTTAGACACCTGTGATAGAAAATGACAAGAGGAACACATATAGCGTAGTAGCTTTCAGATAAGTGGACAGGAAGTAGGTAGTGCGTAGTATTTTGCCTCACTTCTGATATTCCTGTTAAGTACATCATCACCTCTTTCAAGCCATTCTATTGTAAGCAGTTGTCACGCTATTGTAGCTAGCTGAGTTTCATAGCTGCATCCTCTTTGCGTATCATGGGGTAAATTACTGCACAGAAAGTGACCCTCACCACAGCCCTCCTATGTCCCCGTATACTTTCTCCCAAACCTCCCTGAGCTACTTCACAATCAACCCATGATGCTGTAGTGGACTACTTCTTGGGCAGACTTGCACTTCACATCTCCTAGCCCTCCTCCCTGACATTTTGCCTTTTTCTATCTCTGAACAAATACCTTGTTGTTGAAAAGAAGTGAAGGTTTAAGTCAGGTCTAAGTGAAGATCTTGTGTTTGGAAGTACAAAAATACAAAGAACGCACATGTTTTATAATGGTTAAATCAAACCCCAGACTGTTGCCATTTCCAGGACATAGCTATTACCTACATAGAAAAGAGAATCTATTCATCCTCTGCGTGTTTGGGGTTTTTTTTATTTTCAGGTTTTTAATTATATTTTTCCTATCAGAGAGCATCACAGTTTGTTGGGTACAAACAGCCATACCAGTATTAGAGAAAGCAAGAGCCGACTTGCTAGCCATGAGGGCCTTCGTGTCTGCATTTGTGTGTGTGTGTGGAGGAGGATATTATGATTATCTTGTTTATGGAAGTTGTTGATGTTCTTTATTAGTATTTAAATAAGGTTTCTGTATCCACAAGTGAAAGGTACTAAATACATTGCTGTTAATACCATATTTGCTAACTACTATGCCCTCAAGAAAAATAGATATTAATCCTAAATTTCATCTTCGGTTGAAAACTGAGGGACCCATTAACTGTGGGAATAATGTGGAAAAAATAAAAGCAATAGGAGATCCCTTGTATCTGCCTTTTCCAGATAAATACCATTGAACAATTCCAGTGCACCAGTAGAATTGCAGACAAATATGTGTCTCTATACCATTAACTCACATTTCTTAATTTGTACTAGAAAGTCTGCCTATCTCAGAAAAGGGAGATAGTTACACATAGGTATAGATAACTGCTCTTTTCAGAGGGTATTTTTTGCATAGGTATTTTTGACATGGTAAACATTCTTATCTTACTGTGCCTCATAAAAAATGTCTGATCTTTGCTATTTGCTGTATCAGCTTAATGTCTACCATAATGCTGTGTCAATAGTATAATTTTTTATCATATTGTGGTCAGAATCCAATATCAAGTGTGGATGAATCACACCAGGAAAATATTTATGCGTAATCAAAAAATCTGCAACTTCCTTTGTATGGAAGTGTTGAGTTCTCGATTTGCGTTTCTGTGTGTTCTGATGGTCAGGCTGTTATTCATACTTGCATGCGGTAAGAAATCAGCGATACTTGGTTTAGCTCACTTCTTACAGTTTCTGAAAAAAACATGAAGTACCCTGTTACATGGACAGAAGATATCTTTGCTGGTTGAGCTTGAGGGGAAAACTGGGTACAATTATATATTCTTTTAATTATTCATGACTTGGGTCTGAAGTGAGTGTGTATACGTTTTTCACTTATTCACTTTATAAAATTCAAAACTAAGCCCAGAAGCAGTTTTATTCTTGGCAGCATGACAAGTTTCCTTTCCTCAACGAACCAGTCAAAGGAATTGTTCCTCAGAGAGTTTGTCATCCTCACGTATCCCAGAGAGTCGGGAGGGGAGCTGGCATTCATTACACCCCCCATCACACATATGCGCGTGTGCTCCCTCCCTCTCTCCCTCTCTGACTGTGACAACAAGCCCATCTCAGAGGACTGTGTTTGTATCTAGCATGTGGTTTCATTTGTGTAGCTGATTTGTAGTTCATTAATCTAGAAACCATTGCTCAGTTCTGGTAAGGACAATGTACCCATCCATATTCTGCTTATTCCGCCTCCTATCCCTGATACAACAAACATCTTAGAGAGGGGGAATTTGCTCTGTTTTGCAGAACTAGAGCAAGAGCAGCTCAGGAGCCAAAGCTGATGTAAACATACATTAGGAAATTGTTTTGATCTGGCCCATCAGGCTGCTGGCAATGCACTGTGCTTCCTTGGGAGACATGCAAATTTATGGGACACAACTTGACATGATTAAGGCAATGCATACAGAAGAGGTAATTGCCCTTTGGCAAGAGAATGATGTCAAGAACCAATGATTCTTTACGTTCTTGGCAGTGCAGGTAGGATCATGAAATGAGGGGCTTCTTGCAGATTCATTATAATTTAGGTGTTGAGTTGGGTATTTTTTAAACTATGTTTTCCTAGCTTTTATGGTTGTGTTACTATTAGTTGTTTGTCTTGCAGGGGAACCTAAGGACAACAGTCAATTTGTAGTCTTCAAAACCTAAGTCTGTGTCTGCTGCTATTGTGATAGCTTATGATAGCTTGTTGAGTCTGGAGGGCGGTGGGAAAAAGGAGTTAAAATAATGCCACAGGGAGGCATCGACTTCTGCTATTCACTCACAGCAGTGGGGTTCTTCACTTTGAAATTTAATTATCAGAAACACTGACACTCCTTGTTGACAGACATGTGCTCAAAACTCATCCACATGCCTGAGTGGAGTCAGATTCATCTTGCGCAGGGTTAATGAGAAATTACTGATCACTACCTGGGAATTTGGGGGTAAGAACAGCTGAACTTAAGGTGAAAGACTCCATATCCTATTACTACTCCCCTGAGTCAGCCTAGCAAATAGCTAACTGTAATATCTTAATTAACCATGTGTTAGAATCAACCTTATTCTCCCTTGCAAGCTGTACACATTGCTAATTACATTAGGTAAGCACACAAGAGCACAAGGGAAGCAGGCATTAGTGCTGTGGTGGGGCAGTTAGGTTTCCTACTGTACTGTATAGCAAAGCAAGTCTGGTGGCACTGGGGTGATGTTGAAATGGCACCCTTTAATTTAATGCAAAACTAAGGGTAAGGGAAACCATGCTCTTTGTATGCTGGAGAACATTACCTCTCCAACCTCCTGGACAAAACAGGCACAACAGACAAAGGAGGCTGTCTTGGCATTGCTTTGCCCTGTTAAGTTTGGCAAAGGAAGAAACTAGTAGGTAGAGCACAAAGTGTGCAGCTCTGGACGCCGCCGTCTTTCACACACCTACTATACGGAGAGCTTCTGACGCTCATCGGCTGCTTTGAATGCTCGTGAGCCCGAGTGTCACTGTAGCCTTGCTGTGCTGGGTGCACGGTGAGAGGGAAGAAGCAGCGTGGTTGGAGTGTGCTGTGTTCTGGCTGTGCACAGCTGGCATATGATTCATCAGGGACCTGTACCATCTGGTACAGATGAGAGTCTATCATGTTATGCAGTGTCTTGATCAGAAATAGGGACTTGGAAGAACATCACAAAGCTATGATTAGTTTGCTGGTGTAAATTTAACTTTTGAACTACAAACCTCATATGGAGAGGCTGACGACTTCCAACAATCGCATTCTCTGGTTTGTCCAATGCAGAGTTGAAAAATACTTGATTTTCTAGCTTCTGCTAGTTGGATAAAAAATTTTAAAGTGTGTAATTTCTTGTGGTTTTTTAGACTTAGCAAAATATAGTCCCAAAGTCCTCTTAGAGCTAAAATGCTTCAATTTTTTTTTTCCATCCCTTTCCATCAGTGCACAATTTCTTTGACATTTCCTCCACTGGTACCTGTCATGTTCTTCTTTAAATTCATTTTTGGTTCTGTTGCTTTATGTATTAAATGCAATTTTTTGAAGTAATTCCCACCTAAGCTTTCTCTGTCAGTCCCTTGCCCTTCATCTCTAAGCTTTTATTCAGTTAGAATACTTAGATTTTATCCTAGCCATTAATTTTAATTTTCAAACAGTATTTTTTGAAGATTAGCTAAATTAAATCATTTTTGCAATTAGTGTCAAATTAATCCATAATGGAAGGTAGATAACAGCATAGATGGAGTCTCTCAGATTTTGACAGATACCCTCATTGGGTTTAATGTTTTGTATAATATCTCCTTAAGTGAGCAAACAGCTCGCCTTGATGACTTCCTTCCCTCACACCTAGGCTGAAATAATATCTTTGGTTATGGGGGAAACTAACGCTCTTTTTACATTTCAGAATTCTGAGAGGGAGTGTTGTTAACCCTAACTATATTAAAAAACATATTTTGCCATTTTCAGGCCTTATCTCTAGCACTTGATAGCTGAACCTCCATGAATTGTAACATACAAAGTCTACCACAAGAGAATTTTTTTTAAACTTGATTTCACAGAGATAAGTGAAAAAGAAGTCAAATGATCAGTTTAACCAGTGAAAATCAAGTTCTAGTAATCTCCAGTAGGCAGACTAGTGGAGAGAAGGAGGCTGAAAATGGGATAACACGACCAGTTAATCTCAGGATCACTTCCTGGATCAGCAAGACTTGAGTCTGAACATACCTCGATGTCTTAGCGCCTTGTTAGTTAGACTGATTAAAATAAAAGGAAGCAAACACACTGGTACTTATGTTAGGCTCATTTGAGTGTTTGGCTATAGACACATCTGTGCCCAAAGTGCTTTAATTTGAGGTACCTGATTCTGAGCAGACCTTCAGCTCTGACCTGTGATTGAACTCAGCTTGACTTTCTCTGATGATTAAATGCTTACTCTTGTCTTCACTGGGCTCTTGCACACTTTCATTTTCTATGACTTTTTTTTTTTTTTTTTTTAAATAGCCAGGGACATGGCGGTAATGGTTCATTTGTTCTGGCATCATATGGTATCACTTAAGTGATTGGTTTAAGCCAAAACTTCTTTTTGGGCCTGATCTGGTCTACCTGACTTCAGTGACAGTTTTGTTTAAAGTAGTAGTGTGTTAAGAGTTACTGTGATTCAGCAATAGATGAAGAATTTCTGAAAATTATCTCTGAGGTTTGTGAAGACAAGTAAACAGTTCTGTTATTATTTACTGGTTTTGGATGAGCTTTCCTTGTGTATTCTCTAGATGTATTTTGGGCTTGGTCTAGTCTAGCAAAATTCTCACAGAATACTAGTAGAGCTGGGTAACAACAACAACAAAAACCAAAACAGAAGACCCCAAGAAACCAAACACCAAAAAAACCACCCCAAACTCCAAACATTAGCTACTGTCATCACAAGTAAACACATAAACTTTGAGATCCTAGGATTAACCACAGAGCATACGCACAGATAAAATTAAAGAACTGAAGTCCTTAAACCAGGGATCGTGAGATCTTCAGCAAGCAAGCAAGATTTTACCTTTCTGCATGTGTAAGGGCCCCAGTTTACAATGCATCTTGGCTGCTGAAGTTACCAGGCCTAGCTGCATCTTTCTGGCAGAGGATACCATGCTGTGACACAGGCTGTACAACAAAACATTATTTCTTTTCTATTACAGTTTACAGCCTTTCTTACCAATACAAGTTGAAAGCTGTGGCAGTTTAAACTAAATTATTATATTATTAGGTTAATGAGTAAAAGCTGTCTTTGCTGACTCTACCATGGAAGCAGTAACAGAACAAGTGGTTCTGATAACCACTCCTGAATTGGAGATGATGAATCAAAACCTTTTGGATGCCTTTGAAATTAAGGCTGACATACAGAAAATCTGCGTGTAATGTTCAGTTCTGCTCTTTTCGTGACCTCAGCCAAAGAAGATCACAATCTAAGGTGTGGTTCCTTATTACTCCAATTCATAAACAAACTGTGTAGACTATAAATTCTTCTGAGCAAGGATGATGTTAAGCTGTTAGTTTTGCACAGTGAGGCCTTGGCTTTATCTGGAGCTACTTAATGTTACTGTAGTAGAAATCAGTAATACCAAACTACAGATTTAGCGATCATTTAAATTCAGTGTTAATGATATTTGTTCATCTATAGTCCATGAATGAACCTTACAAATGAGGAATACTCCCAAGTCATTGAAACTCCTTCTATGAATATCATCTAATATTTAAGCCTTTCAGTTTACTTAATGTTGAGCTGAATGTGTGACATCTGCAATTAATGAGATCTCTGAGAATGTCGCTGTCTCCCTCAAATACTGTTGCCTTGTAAAGTTTGCACCTAAATGCTTCCAGAGACCTAATTATTATTTTTGGGTATCAGTCTGATCTCGCACAGACATACTGTGAATCTGAAGTTCAACAGAAATAGAGGACAAAAGGAATTGAGATACAGGCATAGCATTTTGCAGCCAAGAGGTCACATATGAAATTAAATCAGTCCTATTTGTTGGCTAGAACATTGGGAAGGAGGAGATTTTTCCTGAATATAGAACTGAAAGTCCTTTGCATGACTGCTATTTGCTCTAGGTAAGAAAAAAACAATACAGATTTGGCTAGAGGTGGATTTTATTAGATTCATGGTCAAATAAAACGTGAAAAACAGTCACACGTGGGCCATCGTAGGCATCATAAGAAAATAAAACGGCAGTAAGAGACATGTCTGTGGTGTCCCACAGTCCTCAATTTATCCCCCAAGCATGCAAAAGAACTAAGAAACCAGAAAGAACCTTAGAGCAGTCTAGAATATTGCCCTCAATTTCCAGTGCATTTACAAACTGCTATTACTAAATACGACTCATCAAGATGAAAAAAGGAAAATAATTTAGTCAGAGCTGTTGTCAAGTCACTATTTAATGTTACTTTTTGTATTTGCTGTGATAAGCACTAAAATTTGCACACTCCTTGATAAATCATTGTTTAGCAATATCTAGAGGGTCCAGTAAATGGCTTGAAATTGCCACAATGTAATAAATGGTTATTTGATAATGAATGAAATTGTTTGAAAATACTGTTAAAATGTCAAGTTTTAACATATGGAACATTAGTCAAAAGGAGTGCAAACATGGAAACCATAGTGACACTATAAATATACTGCAAGAAATGCATTTATTTGTACAGGGCAAATAGTAGATGCTGTATACAAACCAGTATAAATTGATATATGAAGTTAATTTCAATCTGTAAAAGTAATTGCATTGGTTTAACTTATTTAACTCTCCTTACAATAATATTTATAGCAGAGCAAGAAAGTAAAGAAATAAATGATGATAAATAGATAAAATACATAGGAAATGGGAATTGTTTTCCAGTTTAATTATGCTGTCACATAAAATTATCACAGAAATACACTATGCTGACAAGAAGAATACATTAAAATCCCATTATGCTGTGCAGAGTTGGCTAGCTTTTGTTGCTGTTTATTCCATAAATAGCTTTTCATCTTTTCAACTATCAGGAGAAGTTAAACTTTTTAAAAAATATAGTGGTGCAAAAAGACCGACATAGGCTGTGGCAGTTGATGGTTAGCCTGTAGCACGAAGCTGGGAAGCAAGAATGTTGTACCTTCCTCTTCAAGAATAGATCTGACCACATAGTAAAATTTGAAGGAAAAAAATGCCCACTCAGAATAAGTAATTTTCATTGTTTTAATTTTTTTTTTTCTCAGACACAACTCTAACAGGAGAGTTTTTGCTTGGCTGTAGTCTCCATACAGCATGCTCACATATTGTAGAGATGAGACACTGTTATACCAGTAAGAGCAGAACCAGCAAGCAGGCAAAATACTATAATAAAAGAGCATTTGTTTTTTTCCTTCCAAGCCAGATATTTGTGGTTTCAAACTGAAGTTCATCTTACCATTTCTTTTCATTAATGCGTGCTGTATTTTTTATCCATCTGCTTTCTATGTCTTGGGCTGAACACAAAATGACAGCCTCACCAGAGGCAGAAAGATGAGTGTATTTCTGTGAAGGGGACTTGATTTTTCTTCTTCTCTATTTTTTTCAGAACTGTTGAAGCTTAGTTTGCTTGAAAATAGTTATCTGCTTAGAATATAGGTAAAGAACAGTATAATGCTGCAGTTAGTGCTAATAATATGGCTGCGTTATTTTGACCTCTCAATTATATCATAAATCTTGCTGTGTTTTTAAATTTGCAACTTCCAAAGCTGTGTGATTAAGTAGGAGTTGGTGCTTTACTTAATTAAAAAAATTTTAAACATTACTCTTTAGGTTCCAGTAAAAATCTGGAAAATACGATTCTTCAGAGACTTCAAATTCAGAGGAAAATTTTTAATATAACTTCATTAATTTTAAAAATCTTATTATTTTTAAATCTACTTTATAAATCTTTAGCATCTGATTGATGAGGTTTGATCAATGAGGATAAGCAGTACTCTGAGTAGAAAGGAAATCTGTAGAATATATAATACCTGTGAAGAGAATACTGTGTGCAGACTGAAATCCCAAAAGATAAGGCAGCTTCCTAGTACTTGTCATACTTGAATAAATTAAATGAACGGACTTGCTCCAAAACTTTATTCCAGCTCTTTAAAATTATGTGTATGCTGTAAGAATGATTTTTTAAAGCTGTCTATTGCTATAAAAGAATGGCTATAACTAAAGTAAGCTATCATTAGACTTTGGAAGGGATCATTTATTATACTCCAAAATGGTCTGTTATTTACAGTTCTTATTAAAAAAACTGAACGCGGAACGCATTCAAATTTCACCAAAGTTGTAATATTGTTAACTTGCCTTCTAACAGTAGCAGATGACATTTTGGCTTACAGGAATGATTTATAGCATCAAAACTACACTGAAAGCTAGTGCTCATCTTCAGTAGCCCCAGATATCCACCTTGAACTATTTTTAGAACTGGAGACACAAAACCTGGCTCTATATAACTATCTCTCATTAAAGATCTTGAGAATCAACTGCTATTATTGTTGGCAGTTTAGACACTATCATTATGAAGACATGTAAAGAGGTACATAAAATAATACACCTACTCCTATGAACATTTCTTTTGGGTTTTGCCCTTTATAAAATTGCGTGACTATAATTTTTGCTTGGGGATTTGGGTTTAAACAAATTCAAAATGAAATTTTACCAGAATCAAATGTTATCTGTTTTCAGCAAGAACCATGAACTTGGCTTTGATGTCTTTAATTTGGAGGTTCTCTGTGAGATTTGCATTGTTGTAAACATTTCATGCAGCAGTAAAGGTAATAGCTTTTTTTTTTTTTCCTTAAATGGATAAGTGAGACTGAGTTATGAAAGGACAGCCCAGAATTGAGTGATGTCATGAATTGCTGTCTTCGTCCTATTAGTTGAAGTCATTTAAAATCTTTGAAATTTTATCTTTCTATGAATGCAGGAGTAAATGAAGAATCTTTGCATCAATGCTTTCAGGCTTAAGACTGGTGCACACTTTTACACATCTTTTCAGGATGAAGTATTACTCAAGCTAATGACTAACATTAAAGGTATCACAGTAATAAACAAGTTAACAGTGTTTGTTACAAGCACACACACACAGCCCAGGTAAAAAGAGAACTAATTACATCCATCAGATTGAGTTATTACTATTTTGCTTCATGCAGGACAACATTTATCATAAAAACGGTGCAGAAATACTCCACAATAATATCCTAAATTTGGAGTTATCCTGTAGGGTCATTTGCACTTCCTTCCTCCTTAATTATGGCTTCTTAGACTCTAGTCTTTTCTCAGTGGGGTCAATAAAAACACAACAGGAGCCAAATCCAGGGCCTTTAGCCACAGATGAGACTGAAAATCACTAACTTCTAGGAGAAAATTGAGGTTTCACTTGAAGTTCCAGTAGTGGCAGTTTTGTGCGTCTTCAATTCAGCAAGTGTCTTGGCATAACAGAAATAATGCTTATCTTTAAAAGCATTTTCTAAGGTCTGCATTTGTCACCCTCATATGGCAGGGTATTAATGCTTCTTTCCATCGTATTTTACATGTTCATACCTTCCGCAAGAGCATTTATCTTGCTCTATTTATCTTGCTAGTTTTTTTGTTTTCTAGAAAATTAAACTACATGTGTACAGAATCAAGAATTCCTTGAAAGAAAGGAAAAGCACTGTCAGGGTTGGTTTTTTTTTTATTTTGAAAAATCAGGAAATTCTTAAATGACAAGTATCACTATAACAACAACAAAAAAAAAAAAAGAAAAAAGTATCTTGTTATCTTCAGAAGTCAGATACAGAACTGAGTCTCTGAAATTGAGGAACTTGTTCCTAAAACAACCCCTCCACACTGTCACTGAAGCAGAATAGGGAATTCCTGTACATTTTTCCAGCATGTACCAAAAGTTGTACTCGAATCTCCAGGGTTGTCTGTCCTGAAGTGTTTTTACCAAACCTAGGAGAAAACAAAAGAGCCAAGTGAGTCAGAATGCCTGTCAGTTACTGTGTTGTGAAACTGAGGGTTTTTTACCACTGTTGACTCATAATTATTTCAGACATCTGTTTGGTAAATAGGACCCAAAGTAGTCCCATATAAAGGCCTCAACTCCATGTAATATTTAATTGAATAATCCATAGAATCATAGAATGGTTAGAGTTGGAAAGGACCTTAGAGATCATCGAGTTCCAAGCCCCCTGCCATGAGCAGGGACACCTCCCGCTAGACCAGGTTGCTCAAAGCCCCATCCAACCTGGCCTTGAACACCTCCAGGGGTGGGACCTCCACAACTTCCCTGGGCAACCTGTGCCAGTGTCCCACCACCCTCATAGTGAAAAATTTCTTACTGATATCTAATCTAAATCTCCCCTCTTCCAGTTTGAAGCCATTCCCCCTCATCCTTCACTACACGCTCTTGTAAAAAGTCCCTCTCCAGCTTTCTTGTAGGGGCCCTTCAGGTGCTGGAAGGCCACTATAAGGTCTCCCCGGAGCCTTCTCTTCTCCAGGTTGAACAACCCCAACTGTCTCAGTCTGTCTTCATATGAGAGGTGCTCCAGCCCTCTGATCATCTTCATGGCCCTGTCCTTCTTATGTTGGGGGCCCCAGAGCTGGATGCAGTACTCCAGGTAGGAGCCAGCAATATGCCCTCATGGTCAAGAAGGCAAATGGTATCCTGGGGTGCATTAAAAGAGCATGGCCAACAGGTCAAGGAAGGTTATCCTCCGCCTCTACTCTGCCCTGGTGAGACCACATCTGGAGTACTGTGTCCAGTTCTGGGCTCTGCAGTTCAAGAAGGACAAAGAACTACTGGAGAGAGTCCAGTTGATGGTGATGAAGATGATCAAGGGACTGAAGCATTTCCCTTATGAGGAAAGGCTGAGAAACCTTGGTCTGTCTAGCCTCGAGAAGAGAAAAATGAGAGAGGATCTCATCAATGCTTATAAATATCTAAAGTGTGGTGTTAAGAGGGTGGGGCCTGACTCTTTTCAGTGGTGCCCAGCTACAGGACAAGGGGCAACAGGCACAAACTGGAACACAGGAAATTCCGTCTCAACATCAGGAAAAACTTCTTTACATTGGTGGTGCCAGAGCACGGGAAGAGGCTGCCCAGAGAGGTGGTGGAGTCTCCTCCTCTGGAAATATTCAAAACCCGCCTAGATGCGTTCCTGTCCAACCTGCTCTAGGTGAACCTGCTTTAGCACGGGGATTGGACTAGATGATCTCCAAACGTCCCTTCCAACCCGTACCATTCTGTGGTTCTCATCAACCAACACCCCCATGTCCTTCTCCTCAAGTCTGTTCTCAATCCGTTCTTGGCCGAGCCTGTATTTGTGCAGGACTTTGCACTTGGGCTTGTTGAATTTCATGAGGTTTGCACAGGCCCACCTCTCAAGCCTGTCAAAGTCCCTCCAGCTGGCATCCCTTGCCTCCGGCGTGTCGACTGCACCACACGGCTTGGTGTTGTTGGCAAACTTGCTGACGGTGCACTTGATCCCACTGTCCATGTCGCCAACAAAGATCTTAAACAGCACTGGTCCCAGTACCGACCCCTGAGGAACACCACTCATCACGCAGACATTGAGCCATTGACTGCAACTCTTTGAGTGTGGCCATCCAGTCAGAAGCAGAAGGGCCATTGCTGTGCTTTAATCTCACTGCCTGTGAGTTCCTTGCTGAATCAAGGCCAACGCAGTGACATGAATTTACATATGATGTTGCTGTGAAGCCTGTATAAGTTATGTCACTGTGCTATGGCCAGGCATTTCCAGTCTTCCATTGTCTGTAATGTCTATGGCTTCCCTTTGCCACAGGCTGGCAAGGCATATTGTGCCTATAACGTTGTCTTCTGATTTGTCAGCTGTGCATTGATTAAGATACAGATGAGCCATATGCTAGCGAACTAAGCTGCTAAATGGATTTTTGGGGAAGTTCAGCTGCAAGGAACTTTACAAGTGCCAGCTCAGATTTTCCTTTGAACTGCATTAGCCATAAATATGGATTATTCCTGTAGGTCCTGTATATGGAGAATTCAATCTG
>NW_009648526.1:5370593-5416688 GCF_000708025.1 Charadrius vociferus
CCAGATGAATGAGTCACTTTAGTAGAGACATTTTGATCATATGACTTAGTCAAAGTGCAGAAAAAATGAAATCTTTCCATCCCTGTCTGCTTGAAACTTTTACCATTATATAAATATATACATACACATACATTTACATAATATACACATACAAAATATTGCAAATTTTCACAGCTTCACGAGGACATTTTGTCTGAATAGCAAAGCAGCAAACAGGTTCCTTAGGATAATGCAATTTCACTGCTAAAGTTTAAAGTGAATTTAGTGTTTCCTACTACTTGTGAGTAACTGCTATCTGAAAATATTAATTTATTAATATTATTGAGCAGGGGAGCACTCAGTGCTTAATAGGAACTAGCAATTAGTATATGTAAATCAACTAAGACAGCAGTATCTCAATTGCTGTTCTGCATAGAGGAATAGTTAATTTGTAGGAATACATGTTTCCAGCGCAGATTTGAAAAAGTCACGTTTTCCACTGCTGAAAACCTCAATACCTATAATATTTGTTGTGCGTTTTATGATTATTCTTAATGCCCTTGCAAACACATATAATAAAATGCTAACAAACCATCATCCATTACTTAATTATGTTTATCTAGATGGATAAAGTTGGGGTGGGGGGAGCCTGTGGTAAAAAATATTGTTTCCCATTTGGCAAACAGAGACTAAATTTACAGCTTAATTATTCCTTGTAGTGCTGTAGAAGTATTTTCCTGATAATCATGCTCAGGTCCAGATTTGATTTAAAAAAAAAAAAAGTTGTGGATTTTTTTTGTGTGTGTGTGTGTGTAGTGAGGTTTAAAAAGTATGTTGACTCCCAATTAAATCAACTTCCCCTCCAGCAGGCGATTTAAATGTTTGTGAGGCTTCATTGGGAACTACACAGGGAGCTTTTCTGACAGTGATGAAACACCTTCTATAAGGCAAGACAAATATCTCGGAAAATAATATTATAGTTGCCTTCAGAAACTTTGCCCATGGAAAATATCAGAATAATACATCTTAATTAATAAAAATACCTCTACATTTCAGCAATCAAGTGCAAGAAAAATAGAGGTCAGTTCCAGAAACCTTTATTCATGAGAGTATCCCACTAAATTCCAAAAGATCACTTGGGTGTACAATGATACCCATGTGATTAAAGACTGCGGTTTATCTCTAGATGTGTTTTTCAATGCTCCCTGAGATCTTTTTAATTAGAAGTCTTTAAAGAGCATTTTTTTCAGAACCAAATCTGCCAATCACCACAGGACCACTAGACATTAAAAGCAAAATCAGAAATTGCATCTTGTAACACACTTGACTCTCTTAGTCTCTTGCCTCGCAAAGATAGCCTAGGAAGTGCTTACTGAGAAGAATCATCAACCAGTCTTCATAGTATATTCTTCAGCGGTAACTGGGCAAAAGTATTCATTGCAGTGAATACTTTATATTAAAATCAATCACATTAAACTTATGCAGTAACCCATGAAAATACATCCTTTTAATGCTGAAGCTTACCATCTTAATAGTCATGAGAAAACTTCGTACATCAGTTAGCTGCATTTTAAATGGACAGGTTGGCAAAAGATTGGCATATTTGTCCTGGCTCTAGCCAACTGTGATTTGATTAACTTCTATGTTAAGTAGCTAATAAATTGCTTTCTGCTAAGCATTTAGAAGTATATACTATGAAGAGTTACCAAGTTCCATTCCTCCCAGAGTATCTTCCAAATGTGGCACAAAGCCTGTCTTTGTTACATGAACACAAAAAAAATACATTAACGTTTTAAAGGGTGTTTGAATTCTGGATATGCATTAACATTATTTTTCCCAATTTTTTTTTTCCCCTGACATTTTCATATTTTTTCCTGATATTGGAATAAGCTGTAGGTTGTTAAGCACCAGCGAGAAAAATAAGATAGAGATACTTTACTTACAAGGGTTGAAAATCTGGTCAGTGAAGATGTAACATAATTAGAAAAAGTTTAATCCAAAAACCCGTACACAGATATTGCCAGGATCTCATTTATCAGCCTCAGTAAAATACTGAATTAATAATTTTTTTTTAGATTTGAATCTATACTATGAGATCATTTATGTAGACTTAGAAATTTACTACTTGACTATTTGCCTTGCATTTTCTTGACATTGGTGTAGTTCTTGGGTAGCCTATTATGAAATGTTAAACGATTACCTATATTAGTAGCTCTTGAAGACATCTTTGTGTTGGAACAGATTATACTTTAAGAAAAACAGCTGGCAAAGTTTTTATTGTCTTCTTCAAAAATAATCTGTAAAAAAAAAAGCAAATATTTATTTCCATGGTTTTCTACAGATTATGATGTTGCAATGAAGAATCAGAAGTAATAATCAATACTGCATAGTCACAGTAAATGTAATAACAGAAAACGGTGTGATTTGTTTCTTTTCTGATGTTATCATGCCAGCAAAAATGTTGACATACGTGAAGGTACAGTGCTTTAAGAGGTGCTTTTAAAGATGTTAAAAGACTTGTGTTTCCTTCATGGGAATAAGCTGTATCAGTGTAAAAAATTTCATACAGATCCCTATCCACATTAAGGGAACTCTTTTTACTTTTCATTAAATCATCATAAAGCAGCAGGAGCTTTTTTAAAATTTTTCTAAGCTAGAGACATGCCCTAAATGAGACCTGCTTTTTAGATCAGAATTGTTTTAATGCATTTTCTTTAAGTCAGCTATTAAAACAGGAAAAAAAATTAGATCTGAAAAGTGATCTTTTTAAGAGAACTGCTTATAATATTGGATGATAGCATACATGCAATTAGGAAAAGCTAAAAAAAACCCAAAGATAAGGAAACATTGACATTAGGGATGCCATATATGGACTTAAAGCTTTTGAAAGTCAATACAAGGTATGCTACTGCAAAACACAGAAGCAATTTCATAGCCATAAAAGCATTGCTAAAAGATAGCCAACTTTCAGCAAGACAAAAAATATCAAAGTCATTACTGATCTTATGTTCCCTTCAGAAGAAAGCCTTTCCAGACACTGATCAAATATTAACCAGAAGAACAGTCAGAATTGGCCAATAGTAAAATCTATAATAGAAAATTCAGAGACGTATAACTTAATGCTTTTTAAACCTGACCAGGAGGGGAAGAGAAGTTACAAAACAGCAGTCCCCGACAAACTATTAAAAAATAGTTTAAAATGTTTCTCCTTCTCTGAGGAAGGAACTTAATATATTAAATGAGAAAGCTACAAAGCTTAAATATGTTAATTTGAAAAGCTGAATCTTTGTTCCCCAAGTTAAGTAGGTGTGCAGACATAGCCAACCTTATTTAAGTCATAAGAAGGATAATTAGGGTCGCTCTTCAGGAAAGCTCTTAATCACATGCTTACAGAAGTTGATAGCTTGAAATACCTGTCTAAGCGCTTTCCTGAAACAGGCCTTACTAGGTCAAAGTTAACATATGATGATCATATAGAAAGTATCTGAATAATTTCATGCCTATTTATAGTCCAGACAAACATGAACTCTCATTTCTTACTCAGTTTTCACATATAAAGGATTTCATTGAACTATGGAGTTCTGGTAACGGTTGGAATTTTTCAGCTGATGACATTTGCATCAAAAAGCTTATGAAACGTCATTCACTACACGTGACATCTTAGAAAACCTACTTTAAAAGTGCTATACAAGCCCAGAATATTAAAGGATCTTCTTTGAATTAAAATTAGCTATTGGGAACAAAATTAAAAATCCTCTTGTAGTGAATATAGACTAGTTAATACCAACTAGGATAAAAAAAAGCTTCTTCAACATTTTAGAGTCTCATAAAAAATCTCATAGCATATTTAAATGGTAAAATCTGTTATGTTTATGTTGATGATGTAATTATTTTCTCTTAGGACCCGGATCAGCTTTAGCGAATATAACAGCTGTACTATGAATATTACAGTCTCTGATCTCAACTCTAAATCTTAAAAATGAAAATGCTGTAGAATATAGATTAAATAATCTGTAGCCTGTTTTGTCAAAAACAAATTTGCTGTAGGCCAGTAAGCTGTTTTTGTTTGCATGTTTCCTGTGCCCTGAAATATGAAGCAAATCCAGTGGTCTTGGTTTTACAAATTGGTATCATCTATATAGCCTAGCTGTCTACCTTTGAACAGCCTCTTAATAACATTATGGGGCAGGGACAGAAAAAAACATCAGATAGACAGATGAGCATAGAACATTTCTAAAAACTCTTTAAAACTGTTCAATTAGTAATCTTGTGAATAAGGACTGCTTGTTAAATGCCTGCTTGTATAAATGCTACCTAAAGGCAAATTATCAGACTAGTGAGAATTTTGTTTCAATATCCCGATATCTACGAGAAAACATTTGTTCCCCATATTGATGTGATAACACTACAGAACACATTAACAACATAAATAAAATCCATCAAGAAATTTCTGAAAAAGGTGGTTATGCATTTATAGAATCAAACCGCTGTTGTATAAATTACTTTAATCACTGTCAAATAAAAAACTGAGCAAAGGAATTTCCTTTAATAAAAATATCAGAGCCCATAATTATACAATTAGTTTAGGGTTTCCAAAACTGTTCAGCGTTAACCTGTCTTCTCTCCTACTGAAGTCAGTAACTGGCTCAAGGGAGAGAAAGGTACTAAGGTAGATGCTAGTACAGAGTTTTGACCAGTCTGTCAAAAGTTTTTAGAAGGGGCATTATTCCATTAGGAAATGTCAGCTTAGTGTTACATGCAGGCCAGCTCGAGCTGTCAGAGTGCAACTACATACCCCAAATCCTCCAACAGGCTATTTCAAATGGCAGTTGTCCAGCCACAGATGCTGAGGTGCAGCCCCGAAGTAAGAATACCAGACGATAGTTCATGACAAGTGAGTCAGGACAAGTATGAGGCACATTTAAAAATATTATCCAGCAGTTCAGTTTGTTCTCAATGGAGATTTAAAAGAAGGACACCAGCCAGGAATAGCAGATTCACAATATCTGTAATACTATCTGCAGCCACGTGATGGTCTCTATTCTGACCCACAGGTCAAGACTGGTATGAAGCTTCTGTTCAGATCAGGATGCTCACAAGAATCCAAGCTACTGAGGAAGGTAAATGTTTGATGTTCTGGATCTGATGGGGGAGTGCATGTTTGTATTATGACTTAGGATAAGACTATCTGCACAGACCCAGAGGTTCATCAAGTGTTCTAGGTATCATTGGATTTACCTGAGTAAACCTCCTGTACTCCAGGATTGTCTTCCCATAGGAAATTGTGGTGAGTTGGCTTTAAGCTGGATTCATTGGTTGTATTGTATAAGTTTCCTATAGGAATTTATTGTCTGAGTGCCTTTCAGCAAATATGAAAATATGACTTTTACTCAGGATTCCTGAAGAAATTCAGGATTCCTGAAGAAAGTTCTTGAGGTATTTAAGTCCTTCACACTCAAAGGTACAATTTTGCTATTTTAAGGGACAGTGTTGAAAGAGAGAGCAGCCTGTAAGTGGAAAGTGACCCTCCCATCCTCCTCTACTCCCTGTTTTATTTGATTAAGATAACAGATGATAAAAGCAGATTAAAAAAAAAAACAACCAAACCACTCCACAATCCCAGGGTGGTGCCAGGAATGGAAACTGTTAGCAATAGCAGCATGGGCCACTGCTTCTCCTCCTTTCTCCCATCAGCAGTTAGTCAGATAACAGATTCATTATGTGTTTGAAACACATTACATAAACAACAACAAATCCAGCTCCAGCCATCATAGGAAATAAAATCAAAAGAACATTTTCTTTCCTAACCACTGTCCCTACTGGAATCCCTCTGAGAAAAAGGCAGGCTAAGCCCTCCCTGAGCTGCCAACCATGATGCCAAGGAACCAATGATTCCTGGAATAACTGCCCTTCCATCCCCAGACCAAGGTTAGGTGAAAAATTCTGCAGATTTAGAATGAGGAAGCAGAAATAAAGCTGAGCAGCGGATGTAGGAGTTTCTAAATTTTGTCATTTGTAAGATTTGAAATTAGGAATGAATGGAGGGACACTGGTATCAGGACCACTTCTACTGTGGCTGTTTTTAAACGTATGTGATACGAGATTCAGGAACTACAGTATGTTTCAGGGGGTAGCTGGAGTCAGACTAAGTCAAGTTATTTAATCTGTTCAGTTTGTATGCTAATGCAAATACAACACAACAGGAATACCTGTTTCATAGCCATATTACCAGTTATCAAAATAACTAATTTGTAAATAAAATGGAGGACATAATAGCAAAACATTATACACAAACTTGAAACACATTTTTAATAAAATTTAATTAGGGAAGAAATATATTTTTCATACTCTTCTGAATGAATTTTTGCCCCTCTCTCATAAAGGTCAGGATTTCCAATGGGGAAAAAAATTGCAAAACTGCTATGTGGTACTAATAGGAGTGCTTTGGAAAAAATGGCATCTCTCCTTTACCAGTTGAGAGAACCATGACACTTCATGGATCCAAGCCTTATGTCCATTTACTGTATCCACAAATTAGATCGCTGTGCTGGTTTGGGCTGGGGTAGAGTTAATTTTCTTCATAGTAGCTAGTATGGGGCTGTGTTTGGGATTTGTGCTGGAAACAGTGTTGATAATACAGGGATGTTTTAGTCATTGCTGAGCAGCGCTTACACGTAGTCAAGGTCTTTTCTGCTCCTCATACTGCCATGCCAGTGAGTAGGCTGGGGTGCACAAGAAGTTGGGAGGAGGTACAGCTGGGACAGCTGACCCCAACTGACCAAAGGGATATTCCATATGACATCATGCTCAGCATATAAAGCTGGGGGAAGAAGAAGGAAGTGGGAGACGTTTGGAGTTATGGCGTTTTGTCTTCCCAACTAACCATTACGCATGAAGGAGCCCTGCTTTCCTGGAGGTGGCTGAACACCTGCCTGACAATGGCAAGCAGTGAATTAATTCCTTGGTTCGCTTTGCGCGTGCACGTGGCTTTTGCCTTACTTATTAAACTGTCTTTATCTCAACCCATAAGTTTTCTCACTTTCACTCTTCTGATCCTCTCCCCCATCCCACCAGCAGAGGATGAGCAAGCGGCTGTGTGGTGCTTAATTGCTGGCTGGGGTTAAAGCGCAACAATCACAAACAATTTTTCTTTGTACATCTAATAAAGAATACAACCTTTCAAGCATGATTAATAGAATGGGAAGCTTCTTCATTAAAGATAAAGGCAGTGAACAACCTTTTTTCATCTTTCAGTAGTGCTGCGTGTGATAAAATACAGGTAGTATGTTTCATGGGCCGTTAGAAAGCTGTATTCTTGCCTAAGATGTAGATGTATTTCCTTTAAATATTAATTTAAAAATACTAGTATGATCCAGAATGTTTTATAAATCATATTATTTGGTATTAGAAACTTATCACTACATGTGCAGGGAAACCTCTCTTTAGGAAGCCAGAATACTGACCACATACATTTTAAAAACAACTGGACAGCTGTGATGATTTGTTTTAAAGGCTATTTTCAAAGACGTGATGAGGTAGTAAGAAGTAATTTAAGGAGCAGCAAATGCCCCAAAAATTCACAAGCTGCAGATGTTCATATATACATGAATAGATTAAGTGTCTACTACAAAACCACTGTCATAATTTCCTTAAATTTTTGGTCTACTGTTTTTTCTCAGTGGAAATCAAGTGAACATGGGTCTTTCCAACATGCAATAATACGTCTTCTGCTGCATATTTTGTAATCAAAGAACAGGATATTTTAATTTAATTTAGATGATGAGAAAATAGTGAACATTGTGGGGAGTGGCAATAACATCTATTTTAAGTTTAATGGAAAGTTCCTCATATCAATTCACCTGATCTATCACAGAGCTAGATTTGTTAGTCCATTTAAGGCAGTCTGAGCTATTAAAATAAAACACTTCTAACTAACCTGTATGACATAAAAAACAGCAAAGAAAAGGCCAGGTAACTACTTTTCATGAAATCCTGTAGCCTGCTTTCATTTTACATAACCGTTTCAGGGGAATTATAGTTATGCTTGAAGACACACTTCACCATTTACACGTAACTGATAACATCTTTCTATTGGGCCAGAACCACTCTTCTTCACTGGTATTGACATCACAGGTATTGTCATCATCTTTTCATCCTTTTTCAGCTGCAGGAGATTTGAAAGATCTGAGGTCTTGGTGGTAGGAAATGTGGATAGGTTATTAGCACAGTTGTTTGAGGCAATTTCAAATAATTCTGCATTGTGTTTAGAAGGCAGATACTCCAAGATATTTTTGTGCATGCAGAACCTGAAGTTCTTTCTTAATGGAATTTTAGGCCATATTTCAATGGACCCTACTGGAAGTGCTTGTATAAGGACATGATGGAACTCAGATTGCAATGCCTTCTACACCACGTGCTTGGGGTCTTAAAGCAGGAAGCTTTCAGGTGTTAGAATGCATGAGGTGGAATGCATAAGAAAAACAGCACTATGAAAGCTGAGCAGCTTGGCTCAATCACAGAAAAAAAAATGTTCTTTTGGAAGATAATAATATTAGGCGAATTCTGTACCCTATAGGTAGTAAGTCTTCCAGTGAAATGAGCTAGACTATAGACTGCATGCTGGGGTTCTCAGAGAAGTAATCCAGAATTTAAGTCATGGAAACACAAATATTTTAACACTTACTTAATCAAACATTGTGACCAGTATACGTATGCTTATAACCAGACATCCAGAAGTATTATGAAGAATAAATTCAGCATCACATATAAATTGAATTCACACCCACTTCCTAAATTTCCATCAGTCTTAAACATACAAACAGTTCTTATGCCATGCTCTCACTGATAATGAACTTGGGCTTACCCGGATCTCTGGAGGGATTTGGGTTTTTTTCATTGTCACCGGACTCCTCACTGACTACAATAACTTTAAAAAAAAAAAAAAGCAAAATAATGTCAACAAAGCTTAACAATGTTAACAAAGCCTGATATACAATCAATTTATAAACAATTTCTGTCTGCAATCTTGGACATCACCTGTTGTTTTTCCACTCTTGGTCTTTATCCAGACAACTTCTCCCTGAATTCAGTGGATATTTGATAATTAAAACACTAAATAAAACTTTAGGATTAAGCCATTGCTCTGACAAATCCTACTAAATTAAACTAAACCAGTTTTGTTATTCTAGATCTGGATTAAAGGCTACCACACCATAGGGCAGCTTGGTGCTATAGTTTAACCCAAGACTTACAGCCACATTTTTACTAAATTGAAAATGAACACTACATTATACACTGAGACTCAAAGCAAGTTTTACTTATGGAATAAATACCACATATGGCTTTATCTAATCCTAGTCTAATTGTATTGGTGTTACATGAAGTGCATGTAGGCTGTATTTCTGCATTTTCTTACTCTGTGGAATTGTAATACTGGATACTAGTAAGAGCAGAGGCTGGCAAAATGGGACCTTCTGCTTTTTATAACAACCCAATGTATGTTATTGAAAAAGTTGAGTGGTGCATATTAAGTCTCAAATGCTATTGAGAGACTTCTCAGAATGTAATGATTTATGTCAATCTACAGTAATGGAAGTCATGATCCAATATTTGCAAATAGATACAAATTCCTTAGCAGTAAGCTTAAGTAGAAACTTAAATATTATTATCAGAAAAAAAAAATTGGTAAAAAATATTTGTCTAAGTCTACAGTAAGATTTCAAAGTAAGATTTTAATTCGTAGTGCTGTAAGTCTAGAATGTCTAGTTTGGTGTGGTCTTGTCTCAGTCCTTTGCTCTTGAGACACAGTTCACACTATCACTCACACGTGAAAGACGTGACATTTGGATTTTCCAGTACTTGGCAGAACTTTGAATTCTGAAGTCTCCGTACCTTTGAATTTGATTCATATGTTCCTGTGAGTGGGGCGGGTGAAGACAATATAGCTCCTAGTGGTGTTTATAAGCTGGAATTTTGAATTTGCCAAGGTTCTACACTAAAGACCAAGTGTAAGTGATCACTTCAGGTAGTGATAAATTTAGAATCAAGGCAGAGGAAAAAAAAATCATCTGCATTTGAGTGATTTGCACAAAACCTAACTGAGAAAAAATGCCCCATCGCTGTTGATGGAATGAATATTCTATCAAAACTGCAGTCACATTCTGTTCTATTGAGATTAACTTTACCTGCTGAATGTTGTGAAATTTATTTCAGTGGCCTATGACCACCATATATCAGCATCCGACCCCTATCTATATAAAACAATAAGCATGAGCTTAACGCTGTCTTAAAGGCTGTCTGAGAGATGTATATTTACTGACATATAACCTGACTAAAGCCAAACATCATTACCCCTGTGACTGATTGGAGGGCAGCCATAACTTAACAGTTTTATTTCCCTTCTACAGCTGAGCTCCTTGACCATGCTAGCTGAGCTGACACGGCATTTCAAGTCTTGTTACCAGTTCAATGGTTCTCTTATTAAAAAAAAAAAAAAAGGCAGGGGGAGGGGCGACTGGAGAAGAAAAAGAAAAAGCACTTCTTCATTTAGTCTCTCCATCTTGATCATTGCTGATGGTCTATCAATAATTTCAACTTGGTTAAGCAGCTGGCTGAAGGTTAAATAAATTCTGCCTGGTTGTTTGCATGATCATACCTGAATTCAAGAATTTCAATTTGATGCAGATTTCTTTTTGGCTGCTCCTTGAGAAGTTCTTACAAAGTCAAAGATAGGCTAGATAAGAAGTAATTTTTGTGGAGAAGCACAAGAACAAAATTGAAGTCGATGGGGCAAAGCAGCCACGCTTTGAAATTTCTGAAAGGAAATCTAAATAGATAGTAAAGGCTTCATATAGGTATATACACACCCTCCCCGATTTAGATGAGGACAACAGGAACAGAGGTCATCAGTAATCCTCCAGTCAGAAGGATTTTGCCCAACTGCTTTAACTGATTGTTAAAAATCTAAGAACAGCTATGCACTGATTCATGAATGAATCATGATTTTAAAAGAAAACAAAATGGGTCATGCCATTTTGCCTGCAATGTGTTCAATTATCTTGCGCACTACTATTTTGACACCCAGAGAATTATTTACAGTGTGCACAACCACCTATGTGTCTCAGCCAATGTGTGTACTAATATGCTGTTAATAATGCATTCTGTGGACTCAGCATTTCTCTTACTTGCATCAGCTTTATTGTTTATGTAAGTATTTACTTCTTGGGAGTATTCCTGTTTTATTTCAGTACAAGAAACTCCAAGCTCAATATGAATCAAATACACATGCTTTCACATTTAGCTGTAGTAGGGTGATTTTGGAACAAACACACTCCTCATTACTGAGACACAAGGAAAATGCACACTGAAATTTGTCTAAAATAATCAGAATAGTTAGTGACTTAAATAGCAGGTGGTGCCCTGTTAAAGGAGGAAGAGAATTATGGTTATGTTTTCAAGACTCATATAGCTGCTTTGCCTCATACAGGTTAAAGTGTATAGTCTACTTTTACACAGCAGTTGATTTTTCATAATCAGCTTATCTGCATTTTCAGTAGTTTGCTACTGAAAGGCAGCGAACTACTTCAGAAAGAGAAGTCAGATTCAGGTCACAAATCTTGAGTGCAAGAGCATGCACATCTATAGTTACCCCACGCAGCAAATGCCTTGACTTACTTCCCTCAGCTTTCACCATTTGACATATAGAATCCCTAATATCTACAAATAAAACGTGAACTTTGAGAAAAAATGAGCAATAATACAAACATGTGAAAGGGTGAGAAAAGAAGATTCAGGAAATTCCTGAGAGGAAGACAAAGTTGGAGAAAGCCCTGAGTAATCCGATCTGATCTCACAGCTGACCCTACTTCGATTAGGACACTGGACTACAGACCTCCAGAGAGTCATTCTGGCCTGAGTTATCCTATGACAGTATGACTCCAAATTATTATTCAGACAGAAACCGTAAGCTTGCTAAGGCTTCTAATAAAAATCCTGGACATGAGGACCCATCCACGCTCTGCAGCACTGCTGTTCAACGTTCCAAAGAAATGAACAGTCCCTTGTGGAATATACATTGATGCCCAAACCTCCTTTTTGTTCTCTATGCATTTGACATTTTGGCTATATTTTAACAGTACTTTATTTCTTAATACAGAAGAAACTGGGTTTCATTGTAGTACGGTGCACAGCATAATTATGGTGCATGGGTGTAATTACAAAGAACATATGGTTCAGTCTTTTGCGGTAGTATCCTTGGGCAGGTTGTTCACAGTTTCATACTTTCAAACACAATCAAAGGTGAGAATACTTTCACTCCTCTGAACTACCATTTCAAACTATAAAAATTGCAGCACGCATGAAACTATGTATCTTTTCCAGCCTACATATGCAGATGTTCTATACTCACCAAAGTCCAAAATTACATCATTTCTGCAATTTTATTTTCCTTACAGCAAGAGAATGAAGATAAGATTCAGCCTTCTTTGTAAGCTTTCTTCACAGCTTCTCAAACTACAGTCTGGATTGTTTACCCCCCTTTTTTCTCAGAAGGGCAGCATCCACATGTCATACCAGAGAAGCTTGGAGTTACTTTCTCCTATAAGACAATCTCTGACCTTAAAGTGAGGGACTTGCAGGCCTAATAGCATGATCTGCAGGTTGCTACCAGTTAAGTTTTTTTCCCCCACTCAGATATGTGCTGCATGGCATTTCTCCTTAAAAGAGACTGCATCTTTCTTAAAAACCTTGTTGACACAATCTCTCATTCATGCCTTTGCCCTCTCACTATTATAGAAACTAGAAGGGATAGAACCTGTCACTGGGCTGCAGAAAGCCACCAGAATTCAGATGCAGGTTGCCTCCACAACAGCATTTCATAGCATAGCTTCCCCCCAGCTTAACATTTTGTAGGCTCCTGTTTCCCAATCCAAATCCTACATAACAAAAAACCTCAGGGATTGCTGACTGCATAGCTTGAGTGAGTTTCAGCAGTTTCAGGACAAGGACACGTCTTTGGCTCTGTCTTTCCCTCACACTTCTGGGAGCTTTAAGAAAGGGAAGGAGGAGGATGCCCCTCCTGAAAGACCCGTGCCAGTTAAACAAATAGAAGTCCCTTAGTATTTATCTTATTCCTCCCTCTTTCACAAAAAGCATGACATAGATATCTTCTTTCAAGTTAATTATGGTGAGTTAGAATCATAGAATAGTTTGGGTTGGAAGGGACCTTTTAAAGGACATCTAGTCCATCCCCCCCAGAGCTCCATCCAACCTGGCCTTGAATGTTTCCAGGGATGGGGCATCTACCACCTCTCTGGGCAACCTGTGCCAGTGTTTCACCACCCTCATTGTAAAAGTTTTCTCCCTTATATCTAGTCTGAATCTACCCTCTTTTAGTTTAAAACCATTACCCCTTGTCCTATGGGCTAACAAACTTTTTACTGTGAAAAAAAATGAATTTCCTTTAAAAAAATAATTCCTAACTTCAGTCTAAAACTGCTAATTTGTTCATCAGCCAATGTCATTAATATATCTGTCAACAGCGTAGAAAATACTGTTCTAATAAAACAGTAGGCTGCGATCAGCTATTAAATATAACTCAGTAACTTGGCAAAGACCATCCAAGTTGCTTATCAACTCACATAGTTTTACAAGTTACAGACCCATGGCAGCAATCTCTGTACAACAAGAATATTAACTGAATAAAGTGATCATTTTATGAAACATTTTATGGAAGCAAAAAATACGCACAATTTTGTTTTATTAACAAACTCTTGACCTTAAAAATTTCAGTGTCCATATTCAAAATGCTACTGTTCAGCTAACCCCAGAGCTGGCCTCATTTCTGCTTGTGGAATAATTACTAAAATGATCAATAATACAGCATTGTTCACACACTAAGGAAAGGTATACAATCAAAAGGTTTCTAGGGCAGAATACAGCCACAGCTGGTATGCAAAGAATCCGCTACATCTGCGATTCCCTGTACAATATTGCTTGCAAAGCAACACGGGGAGTGGAGTGGGGTGGAGACTCCAAGGCCAAACCCTGTGATAATCCAGCAAACATGGGAACGAGATGGCACCATGGAACTCTAAGAAGAAAAACAGTGCAGAGGATGGAGCGGAGTGGAGACACCACGGCCAAACCCTATGATAAAATGGGAACTCGAGGACCAAATGGAACCCTTGAAGGTCTTATGGAACTGATAAGCTGCCTACTTGTTACCCTGAGCCAATGATCTGTCTTTTTTTGATGAAATGCTGTCCTTTGGGTGAACTTTACTCATTATAATGTCATTCTAATACCAAAACACACCTCTATCCCAAAGGCTACCCGCCTCCAAGGTGCGACCACTCCCCCTTGAGTCTGTGCCCTAAATTTTTCATAAACTATACCTTTAAGTGAGAGGTGAGAAAATTTTACACCAATCATAATGAAAGTATCTATGACTGGAGTCACTCAAACTCCACCTTGAAGATAAAAAATAGTATAAAAAATAGCCCAAGAAAGGGGGGATGTTAGGGAAGACACCATCGTGAACAAGTTGAGGAGAACTCCATCACTGACTGTGTTGACTTCTGGGATCAGTCGACGGGCTGAGCCTCTCTTCCCCCCATAAGGATGCTTGTGGGTAAGTTTTGAACACTCGGCTATACCAAGTGCTTCCCCTGGAATCTTAGAAATCTCTATAGAGTTGTTTTATAACTTAGCACTTTTGTAACCGAGCTATATTACTGACATCTCTAGTATTTGCACGTGCTTTGCAGACAGTCACTATCACCAGCAATCCAAAAGGACTTGTGTATCTGTTGCTTAAATAAACAGCAATGTGTAGGCAGCTAGTTGTTTGGGCGTCTCATGCAACGCGACCAAAGAGTGGCCGTGCTAGTTCATGAGCACGACTGGGCTGAAGGTGCAGTCCGCTATTAGTGTATCCAAAACCATAACAGTTTAATATATATTAACGCGCCCGTACTGATAGTGGTGAATTGGGCATCACTCAGAATTTAAACCCAGCCGCCCCTAGCCTCCCACCTCGGTGAGGAGTGTTAGAACGCAAGGGGGTTTATTTTCTGCCAAAACTACTTTGCCCCTTAACGCAACACTTCTGTAAGTCCAGTGGAGTTATGCCAGGAATGATTAAAGCAGAAGGATACTCAAAACAACTGAAAATTCATAATGTGAAGTGGATATATTGCCAATTGCCTCTATTGTTTGCCATTAAGGGAAGGGAGGAAAGAAGTGTTGTCACAGTCTTCAAAGTTTCTTAAAAACACAGCTTTGAGTCCTCAGTTCTTTGCAGGGCATTTGGCTTCTGCAGAAGCATCAGGTGTATTTTTTAAAAAAGCTTTTAAAGAATTAAAAGCCAAATAGTGTATCATGTCAGCTCCATACTGACTAAGCATAAATTCACCATACATGTTGTTGTAGGGATGTTGGAATTTCTGCCCATTTAGCACATTGTGTGTGTGTAAATATGTATACACAACACTTTTATAAATACACATGCAGAGAGATTGGCAATGTCAGTATTGTCACATGTAAGCCACGTAAATAGTACACCACTGGGAAAATTACCACTTCCAACAACAGCCACTTCCAAAAGAAACCTATACTGAGCAGTGGAACGCGAAGAGGACACCATAGGTTTCCAACAGAACCAACCTCCATCTTGAACTTTCTTACACTATATTACATGCTGAGATGTTTTCTTTCATGAAATCTTGTTGATCTTCTGGAGGCATTCAGAAAGTTTCGATTAAATTAGAAAAATATAGTCCTGTAATACGTTGTCCACTTTGCAATCAAATTCAAAACATGATAGCTTTCAAAATTCTTGATTTATTAGACCTTACAGATGTGACCCACAATTTTCATTTTAGCTTTTCTCTTTTTTTTCTTAATATAAAGTTTAAAAGCTATTTAGTGATACAATCTATTGATAGATCCATAGACAATTTCTTTTTTCTGAATGAATGCTCGCTCTCTGGGTGTTGACACCAAATGAAAAGTTATATAGGTTATTGGAAAGGAAAAAAAAAAAGTACATGAAATAGTTTTCTTCCTTCCCCTGCCTGAAGGTCCTTTGCCAGGGAAGAGAGGGAAGAGGCTCTAAATCTTGCGTATCTCAAAATTAGCAATGCATCCTGCAAAATCTCAACATGTAAAGAAAACTGTTAACCCAGGAGGCATAAATCGAATTTACTGCAAGAAAGAAGAAACACAGTTTCTTTGTCAAATTCTGTTTTTCTTTAACAGTCTCTCAGCTGTTAATTTGATAATGGCTGCTTGATTCTGCACTCACGTAACTGGGGACAATACCTATTCCAATCTACATTATGTTCATCTGTTAATCTGATGGCAGAATTTGTCTCCTTAGGCAACAAATCTGGAGACTAGAATTTATCCACCAGTAGGTTTCATTCCACTGAAGGGTAATTCATTCCACTGTATTTGTAACATCTTTGTTTATCCGGAAAATTTAAATATATTGAAAGAACTTGAAAGCAGATTTAATTTAAGAGAAAAGTAAGGCCATTATATAAACAGCAGCAGATCTCATCCAGAATATGTCACATAAATATCATACTATCAAACAAGAAATGTAAATTATCATACATACTCTATAATTGAAAAGTGTATTATACATTAGTGAAGTCACCCATTTATCTAATCATAATCAGTTCCAATAAAATCTCATTTAGGAAAGTTGAGTGTAGTTCAGGGTGGATGGTTATGAGGGTATCGGTCATGTGAGTATGCACTGAAACATTTGGAAGATAGTTCTTATATGTAGAAATCCAATTATTGCATACCTCTATGAAAAAAACTTACACTGATATGGGCTAAAACTGTGGCAATTCAGAACTAGGGAAAAGTAAAGCAAGTATACTGAATAACTATTTTAAATAAAGTTTTAAGGAAATTTTTACTCAAGATTTTACATTTGCAAGAAGTCATTACAAGAATGACATGGTGTTTAATGCTAATATGAGATGATTCAAAAGCAGGGGGAAAATCCTGATATATTATTTGACAGTTCTGATGATGTACAGCTTGGATCCAAACCTGCCATGCTTGGTTTTATAAATGCAGCCTTTCAGTAGGAGCAATTCTGATTGACCAAACATATACTAGTCTGTTACAAAAGGAGATAAAGTGCAACCATTTTCTATCACTGGTGCCCTTCTACTGTAGCATTTTTAGATAAAATAGCCTCCAGACATGAACAATAAGTGGTTTTGTTGAGCTTGTTGACATAAAAACACATGAAACAGACTAATTTTGCAATTCATATAGTACCTTATTCCACGTGAATTGCAGGAACATTTGCTATCCTGGTTTCAACAAAAATGCCAGTGACTTAATACAACCGTAAAGTAATATGAATAGAATGTATATCATGACTACAGCTGAAGAAGCAGCTCATGATGAATACTTAATTTGGTACCATTAGCCTCTTCTGAAATTATCATTAATGATTTTTTCTTCTGTTCCTCCATTTACTGTGCACAGCTGCTCACCTAATCACTTGCATAAACTTATCTTAACCTATGGATTATTTATTATACATCCATCGCTCTTCCAACAGAGGTAACCTAAGCTATACTGATTATCTCTCTTCTACATGTCCCAAAATTTAAACTTTCTATACGCCTAGTCCCCATTCCACTGTGAATACTCATGCGCATACATACTGGTGGCAGTGTTTACATGCAGATATATTCAAATCACTTGTGAATCCATCAGTAGCATGGAGAATAACAACTCAAACATCTAAATGTTCTTCATTAAAATGCGGTACAAGAAGTGAGAAAATGTAAGCTTGACAAAAAGAATATCCATATGTCCTCTTTAATTTTTTTGGTACTTACTAAGCTCCAAGTATAATCCTCCATCAAAAACTGCAATTCCACCTTGTTTCTTATATTGTGATATGTTTGTTTCTTCACAAAATCCAGTGGATTCTGAACAAAGGGGCTTCTTCAGAAGCCCATGGGGAAAAGAAATTTGACTATCCTGTTCTTGCAGCTGTAGCTAGCCCTGATTTGCTCTGCTTAGCCTGGCTAGATGTACAACCATATAGACATGCAATTTACCCAATTTTAATAACATATGAGTAGACTAGGGCACTTGGAAAATAACCATGATAATCCACAGGAGTGATCAGGATACTGTATTCCCCTTTTTATGTTCTTTTGCAATATTTGAAAGTAGGAGAGAGCTAATTTACAAGCATATAGGCTGTTTTTAAGAGGAAATGGCAAAGGAGTTGTCAACCACATGTAGATCATGGAATCATAGAATCGTCTAGATTGGAAGGGACCTTTAAGATCATCAAGTCCAATCATTAACCGAACGCTGCCAAAACCACCACTAAACTGTGTCCCTCAGCACCATCTCTACCTGTCTTTTAAATACCTCCAGGGATGGTGATTCCATCACTTCTGTGGGCAGCCTGTTCCAATGTTTCATAACCATTCTGTGAAGAAATTTTTCCTAATATCCAATCTAAACCTCCCCTGGCGCAACTTGAGGCCATTTCCTCTTGTCTGGAAACCAGCTGGCCAGACTGAACATTTTACTTTGAAACATATCATGTTAGAAGTGACTCTTGGCTAGACACAGGCCCTCTTCCCACTTCCCTTGCTTCTAAGCCTTTCTAATGTCATATGTGCCAAGTTAAATATAATTCCCTTATTCTGTAAAACGTATCTTACAGGCTACATGGAGAGAAGCCACCAGATCTAGACCACAAAGGACATGCAAGAAGCCTACTGACTAGAAAAGCATCTTTAGGAAGTGAGAAGGAGGGACCCAAACTATCCCCGTGCACCACCACAGATGCCCTGAACATTCCCTACTTCATGAGAAGGGCCAGCCTATTTCTCCATTTTGTTTTCCTTTCTAGAACCTGTTAAAATAGATGAGATTTAGACAACTCCAAACTTCTATACGCAACTCTATAAGCATCCACTCACTGTGCAATCATTCATTTCCATT
Source organism: Charadrius vociferus (assembly GCF_000708025.1). Taxonomy (NCBI): domain Eukaryota; kingdom Metazoa; phylum Chordata; class Aves; order Charadriiformes; family Charadriidae; genus Charadrius; species Charadrius vociferus. The sequence goes on from NW_009648526.1 coordinate 5,389,575, forward strand.
TCTAAGTAGGCTTGTATGCGATGTAATTGCCCTGGTCAAAATTATCTGCTGTTCTTACACTCCAGCCTTGAGAATCACTACATTGTTTGATACTTCTGGCAAATGCCCTTTACACCAGTGATTCTGCAGTCAAACCAAAGTAAAGCTAAGAAACGTTATGCGCCTTTGTGTATTTGACTTCAGAGATCCCTCATCTACTTCTCTAATGATATGCTTTCTGGTCTTGCTATTTTCCTTTTCAGACAATGGGAACACAGACCATGGGTGGAGGATCGACATGCTTAGCATTTACTAATACTGCCTATAAAACCTCTGAATTAACATGAACCATAGGGTGTTACTTTCAAAGCCACAGCATACCGTGCTGCTGGAGTTAGGTCAGTGAAGTAAGATGTGCTCAGAAGACACATACACCTAGGAAAAATAGTCTTCAGCAGTTCCACTGCACAGGAATAGCATTTAAACATCTCAACCACAATCACGTAATTCTAGTCACAAAACACGCAGTACGAAATGGAGATCTAACTGATCTCCATAGAAGAAGATACACCACTGTCACAGAAAGGCCAAATACCATAAAGACCTAGGTGGGCTCACAGCAAGAATTTAAGACAAGATCAAATACTGCAAGCACAAAGACTTTCATTGCTGGAGAACTACGTCTAAAGAGATCAAGAGGTAACAAGGTGCAGGGAGAATGCTATACCCAGTATTCTGTACCTAGAATTTAATTCAATACTCTGACTGTCCCAACAGCTTTAAGAGATTTTCTTCTTCTTCATGGCAGCCTGTAAAAATAGCATTATTAATGTACTGGTGTGAGGATCAACTCTTGTAACAATATTCTGAAAACCCACTGTTTAATATTTTGGCCTTGATTCTGGAAGATTCAGCTTGACAAAGCTGAAAGACATCACTTAAAATGGATGTTGTTCACTATGAGAACTCCAATACCCTCACACTCCCTATAGAACATTTCTTTGCAAGCCCAGGAGAATGTGTGAACTTTGAAGTGTTTCATTTAAGAAAAATAATTCTACAGTAGAAAAACTTTCTGTGAAGTTACGCAGAAAGCTAAAACCTGCTTACTGTTCTCCTTCCCAGTTCATACCGTCTAGCTTACACCAGCAGTGAACAATTTTGAAATATGCTGGACTTTAGCCAACAGTTTAAATTAATATATGTGATTTAGTTCATATTTTCAGGTCTCTTTATTAAATACCTCCCAGTTCCATCTTGCCTAATATTTGATCCAGCAAGTTTAATGACCATTCCTTCATTAAACATTACAAGCTTTTTAAGACCTTGGCAGGGCTGCATTTCATTCAATAACCTAGTGCTGCTACAAAGTCAACACTGAGTGCCAAGTTAATCCCTCGTGTCCACTAATTATGTCCAGTGCTGCAGCTTCTTGGGTGAGCCTGAATCACTGGGGAAGTGCAGGATTTCCAGGCCAATGGATTCAGCACTCCAGCTGTATCTCATGTCTTGACACTAGATGTCAGCGAAGGGTAATTGTTGTCTCAATTTAGAGGCCAGCCCAGGTAGCTACTAGCAACCTCTGTTAATGTTTTATAGCAAAGGTGAAGTATAGCTTAATACAAGCATCTGACATATATTACAATAAAAAAGGATATAGTTGTCTAGTGTTTTTAAAGTCAGTCGTAAAAGATGAATAATGATGCAGTTTAAAGCTAAAAGACAGCTGCCAAGCTGAATGGCCATGATGGATGTCTAAACACCCAGTGTAGAGAAAACCTTTTCCCTAGAGACCACCATCCAAAAAATTAATTACTACGATTCAGCATCTTTAAATGTGCCACTTAATATACTGCCACCATAATTAAATTTCCAGCCCTGTGACCTTGAGACCATTTCCTGAGATAATAAATGAGATCAAGGTTTAATCGATGCAGATGCAAGTAGAAACTGTCCGAGGAAGCACAAAACCATCACAATATAGTCAAGGTCAGGAAAGAAAAACCAAGTGAAGCTGCGAATCAACACTAATTGCCTTCTTATGATAAAAGATGTTTATTTTAATTTGCTTTATTTGCAAACAACAGTTCTATTGTATACTCTCTGACAGCAGCTTTTAAACTCTAGCCACAGATGAAGTCAGTAGAGGGCATATTTGCCTCCTTGTAGCATATTTGCCATATTTGCATATTTGCCACTTTTTTGTAGCAAATGAAGCCATTTTCAGCAGCACACTGAGCTCTGATAACCAAGCTTGTCACACATCAAACAATACCAAGACAAGAAATAACTGACTGCTTCCATTACATTCCTTCCTTTCTAAAGCAAGAAGCCAAACAAAAATAAGATTTTAGCTAGAGATACAAAGATGTGAAGGCTATTTTATGTCCTTTTTAAATCTGAGCAACACAAAGAGTACGGTCTGACATCCAATGTTGGACTTCACTAAGTGCTAAATCAGACACCATATATACGTGGTGCCTGATAAATATATAAATACCTAAATATATAACGCCACTGTAAATATATAACACCACCTATTAGAGGACCTATTATTTTAACAGAAAGAAATATTATTGGGGTTGTCATGCACTTAATGAGTTGAAGTGAAAGAGTCTCTGCAGCTAAGTCAAGTGTCCTTAATTGTATGCTGTTAGAGAAATTAGAACTAGGTGATGGTAGGGGGAGCGTATGTTTAAAAAGATAGTATTTTTTAACTTTTTGAGACCAACCTTGTGCAGAGGTAGGCTTCCTTTCATTCCAAGAAGCCCAGAAGAAAAAAAAACATGTTCTGACACCTAAAACCTCAGCACTTTAAAAAGCATAGAAGCCATCAGGAAGACGACAGAGAGATGAAACTGAAACAATGTAGACAACAGATCTTTAGAAAATAGTATCTGGACATATTTATTGGTAAAATAGGTATAAAACAACGATCTCTATCAAATATTTCAACATCAAATACATTAAATTATGAACCACCATACATTCCAAGGTTAAAATGCAACAGATATAATAGAAATAACATTTATAGACATCTCAAGCAAATGAACGGGACTGGGATGATATACAGAACCTCAGTGGTGTCAAAAACGAAGACTGTAGAGGGCTCTGAAATCACTCCATACCAGTAAGATGAACGTACAAAAATTTGTACCAAAACCAAAAGAGCACAAAACAGAACAATCCACCAGCCATCAGGGATTAGAGACTTCCAGTTACAAAAGAGCTCAGAAGATGGACAGGGAGAGAGAATAATAGATAGGCTGCTGCGATGTAACATTAACTTGACTGAAAGTTTCCAGAGACAGCTATCATGAGGGCGTGTTTTCTGAGCATATGAGTCACAGGACTGTGCCATATGTATAGTTAACGTTCATGTTAATCCTGCAAGTGTGGATGCGCATGTGTAAAACGCGAAAACACATTAAGAATTATTAAGACAATTATTTCCTGGTCAAAAACTACCAACTACCCTTGAGAAAGGGAAAATATTGGTAAAACAGCTATCATATCTAAAAAATGATGCAAGAAAAACCCTTGAGGACCCAAGCCAGCTATAGCTCTGAAAGATAGGTAGTACTAGCTTGGAAAAACAAACAAACCAAAATCCCAAGGTATTACTGTCTCAGGACAAAGTCTTCTGGAGGATGGAGATAAACAGTAGAATTTAATTTGATTTAGGCTGAGACAGTACTATACTGGAAATAAAAACCAACATTTTTTGAAACTTGTAGTTGATCTGCCTTCAGTCTAATGAAGTTAAAGGTGGATTAAAAAAAATGTACTGAAGTTAACACTTTCAAAATTTCCACGGACTTTTGGCTATATTATTGTATTTGTTGATAAGCTGGGAAATCCACTCTGCCTGACGGGAAACTTTTCCTCCTGTCATTCTGTATGTACCAGGAAGGCCTTTAGAGAATGAAAGCAAGGGGAAACAAAGTCTTTACTCTTATCTGACAGGCTAGTGCTGTAAATAATGCACTGTTCTAACACCATTCTCAAGAAGTCACATTGCATGACCGATGTCATTGCATGACAAATGCCACAGACTGCCAACACTGGTAGTTCCCATCTTTTCTTATTGAAAGATCCATTCAGATGCATCAAGACAACCTGAAGGCTACTTCTGATAAGAACAATGGGCAGTTTCAAAGGAGAACAGGCAACATTTCAATTACAAATTTTTATTTTACATTTTTAGCCTAATTTGGTCTCTTTGCGATAAACAAGATGTTTTACATATGCCTAGTAGGAATAATTGATAGTTCATGCTTCTGTGTGTTATACTTGTTAAAATATTTGCATTTAAAAGCAAAGTCGGACTTCTAGCTCTAGGCTACATATGTGTCTTTCCTAAGGAGTCTCAACTAGAAGCAGCATTTTGAATTATAATTGTCTTCCAAATCTCAAATTAAGAGAGACAGAACACTGTTAACCCTTCAGTTAGATCACTTATCCATGTGAAAACAAATTGTGATTTGGGAAAGTTGAGTAGAGACCTAGCAGATAGGCTGGAGTCACTTGACTCCTTCCATATTCAATCAGTAAGATTAGACAGATAGGTAAACATCACTTATGCTGTCAAGGGTTGGAAGATCAGGCCTCAGGTAATTACAGCATTAGAACATAGGCACTTTATGAGAAGATCAATTTTACTGTTGAAAGTTTTATAGCTTGATTCAGAAAAGCAAATTACTTGAAACTTTGCAGAAAATAGTAATAGATTATGAAAGAAGAGGTCCTGCGTTCAAAACACTTGCTGAACTCCTTACACAGCATTTCTTACCTTAAAGAAGATGTGTTGTATAGCATGCTTCCTGTGTTGGACTTAGAGAACTTTACAACATATGCAGTACAGGAATACAGAGATGCAAATCAAATGTTTTTAACTGAGGCAGCTGTAAGAAAACATATAACTTTTGAAGGCTAAGATTTTCAAAAGTGACTTGTTACTTTTCTGTGTCTCTCTTAGGTGATGTGTATGTGGAAACATCACGAATACTCCTTCTCAAGAGGCTGAGGAGACGGAGACAGTCAGTTTTCCTTCTCGCAGACTCTTTTACGATACTTGGAGCTCAGCATAACAAAACGGTAGTGTAACATTATTAGTTGCTTTTCAACACACAATCAAATGTTTCTTTTCATTTCAGCTTCTTGATAGCGATGAATAAACATGCAGTGTATCAGAATAAATGCACAGCTTAACTCAGAATTTACATGGTTTTTAAAGTCTGAGTATTATAATGGCTATGCTCATTGTATATAAGGTCACATCTTATTGTAACCACCTTCATTTTAAGCATGCGTTTGTGGGCGTGTGGGACAGAAGATAACCCTGTGTACAACAGAGGTTGTGAACTGTTAAGAAAGCTGTACAGTGCCGAGCGTGACTTGCCATCCCCAACGCGGTGGCAGACGGCTGCATTCCTCACAGCTGCATTCCAACACAGCAGTATTTACTAAACCTGACAGAACTTTGCAGCCACAGCAGAGATGGCTGTCTCTGTTCCTTCCCAGACTTAGGCATTGTCGCAACAAATTTTGTACCAAATACCAGCTCTTTTAATCTCTCCTGTTTATTATCTCTTGCTGTGGTAAAAAATAGAAAAGGGAGGGAGGTGGGGAAACTGGCTGGGCTACTGCCTTCTTCCTAAGGGAACCACCTTCAGAGACAGAGCAGAGGTAAGCAGTTGTCACATCTGTTGCAGTTCTGGAGTAGTAGAGGCCTTGGATTGTGGACTGACCATATTCAGCTTCACTGTCAGCTGCATATGGGATTTTATGTCAGTCTAGGCAGAGTCTACAACTAGTCTCAGTGTTAGAGAAAGTGCAACTCAAGCCCAGGAAAGACAGAGATTTTGTGTGCATACACTGCTGTAATTCTGTCCTGTCATTTATTCTGCAAATCCAGAAGGATTTGCCTTACTAGTTCATACTTTCATTTCCACCAGAACATTACTGATACTACTGTCAGATGGCAAGCGAAGCCTGTCATACTGAAAATAACATAAAGGAAAAGCAGAGTCCAATACAGTTAATAAATACATCACCTAGAGAAAGAAATGAGAATGAAGTAACAACTTGACAGTAGCAAGGTGTCAGTTCCTTACTTCTGTAGTCACAGAAAGACATAGTATTTTGTAACGTTATTTGGGGGTACATTAGGGAAAAAATAGAGCAGATTAAATCATTTGTAATATTATTCTTTGGCAAAGCAAAAGGATATCAATATATGTATCAGTTACTGTCCCAGCTGAAGGACTTGCCTGCAGCATCCCAATCAAAAAATGAAGCTTTAATTAGCTTTGAAATACTTAACTGTCCTTGGCATATATAGGCACCAACATGTTTTGCTGGAATGAGAGACTTTTCATTAATAGATTCCTGCTCCACGTTCTACACTGAAGATGAGAGAACTAAGTGCTTACAGTGAAACAGTAGGGAGGCTTATTAAATCAATACACATCTGTTAGATAATGGGCTCTAAGTCAAGAATGTTACTCTGAAAACCTCTCAGCAAAATGTTGCTTGTTTGGCACTGTTTTCCTACTGCTATTCCCTCATTGAAGGATCCCCTCCAGAGCTGGCCATCTATTTTGTAGTGTTCAGTTCCTAACAAGCGTACCCAAACATCTCTGCCAAATGGAAAGGATTCTCCAAAAATCTCAGACAATATTCTGAAGTATGCCAGAAAGCGACAGCAAGATGCTGTGAAGTTTACATCTCTCTATCCCATAACAGAAAGTTAAGGCCTTAAGAACACTAAGTAAGCTAATGGGAGCCAAGAAATCCCCCATACTAGTTGCGATGTACTAGTAACAATTTGCAATGACATCTTGAAATATCTGCAAAATTAGGCACAGATATATATATATCAATATATAAATATAAAATATATGAATGTATTATAACTATATATTACATCTTATGACAGATGTATAAGACTGTTGGGACATATAGGCCTTTCTTGTGTAAGATAGTGTGATCTCACAGCTCAGTCAGCAGACGTGGTGCTACTCTGCATTCTGCCTCTCCCTTATAAAGTCACTCTAAGTCACTTCCCCAGTCTGTGTGCACTCTTACCTTTTGTCTGCCTTGCTTATTTTTGCTACAAATTGTGAGGCAAAAGTTGCCCCTTGCAGTATATCTAGGAAATGTTCAGCAATTTCATTCAGAGCCCCAGGGCACTACTGTAATAAACATGAATAAAATAATATTTACCCAGTTAGATATGGGTAAATATACCTTTATCACCTTAAAGTAAACACACAGCTAAATTCTTAACTAGTGTGTCAACATTCACGCAGAATGTAACAGTAGATAAGCTTAAAAATGAACATGTATTTAATAGATGTAATTGCAATGAATAGGAGCCTGTGCAAATAAAGTAAGATGCTCTGAAAAATGGTAGGGAATGCAGAGAGATCAGCTTACGTTTATGAAACTTCACTCACCCATGTTATTTCCATTATATACATAAATTTGGCTACTCCTGTAATATTTTAATTCAGGTTTTACAGACATCCAAATGTTTTTTCTGCAGTGGACAACATAAACAAGAAATGTACATACAAGGCTGTCATCCACTGACTCACCATAGTAATTCCTGATACAGTGGTTTCAGCGAGACCACTGAGCATGTGCATAAAAAAATAAAGGAAGGCTGATGTTTGCACACCAAACAGTGTGAATCATAACATGTTATCAATATTAATCTATCCCTTATAAAATCTTAAGACCTTTTCATTTAATGAATAAGATGCTGCACAACAATATAATCTGTACTTTTCCAAATTAGCCACAAACCATCTGGTTTCTCTCCAATTACTTGATTTTTTTCTTCTATATCTCTAAATGTTACTGACCTAAAAAAGATTTCATCAAAGGCTGCTGGAATCCTAACCCCTCCAGCAACTATTAAATTGGTCCACTCTGTGTCCTGTGCTGACAAATCATTATACTCCAGAGCCTTACAATCCATGGTAGTATCTCAATTAGAGATAAAGATGAACCAACAGCGTTCCAAATTCATCCATCCATCTAAATATGACTTTACTCTTAAATAAAATAGAAAATCTATATACAGTGATCCCTAGTCAGCCATTGGTAAGTCCACTCATAACAGAATGTTTCTGCAGTAAGCTAATCAAGTGGTTTCAAATCAACAGTTTAAAGTTATGTGAAGAGTCCTGCCTAAGTTAGATGATACTGAAAATACCATATTCTTCCTTCTTTCTTACATTTTCTTCAAGTTTTCACTAAGCAAACTGTATTTGTGCATAGCTTTTAATTTAGAGCTTGCCTTGACAAGTATGCTGCTTATCAGTGAAGACTGACTCACAGAGGTAACATCCCAAGATTCAGGGTATCCAGAAAATAATAACGAAATGACTGAAAAATAGATCTGCTGAATTTTATTAATTTCTTCATTTATATTAACTAATCCTAGTACAGAGACAAGAGTCCAGCTCAGCCCTTCCATCTCCAGTGCAAAAGCTATTCCCAAACATGTTACAAGGACCACAGAATTTATTACCTTTGGCACTAAAATACCAACATCATGTGCCAGCAGTTCAAGAGATATCAAGGAAGCTTGGAATTGAAATGAGATTTTTTTTTTTCTTCTAATAGGCAAATATTATACATATGACTGAGCCATACTGTCTAAAGCTGAACAAGAATGACCCAAAGAAAGTAGCTATTCTCCTTTCAGTGGATCTTTTAAACTCTAAATTTCAGTATGCTGAAAGTTGGCTCTCTTGTCAGCAGAAGCTATTCTGAAGGAACGGAGCACTGTTTATGCCATTTCTGTAATGCCATTTTTCTAAATTTATAAATCCAGTCTATTAGATGCAGCAGCCACTAAGTGGCAGGAATTACTTTCACCTCAATTAAGAAAAATAAGCAAGCCCATTTCTTTGCAGAACAGCACTTGAGTTGAATCTTTAACTTAAAAAAAAAAAAAAAAAAAGCTATTTCTTGCAGTGGGACCTGTGCCATTTGACCAAGTAATCTCTGTGGAGTTATAATGATCACTTCCAACCTACTATGGATTTTCTGGTATGTTGTGTCCCTAGTACAATAACCCTTTTTTCCTTTGTGCAATGATCTACAGGATGTTAAATACAGCCATATTTCACTACTAAATCATTTGGCCCCCTACTGGAACCTTCAGGAAACTATTTGGTGGTCTTTTTATACTCCTTTTAATTAGAACATGAGACCAGAGTACAAGAACGTCTCCTTTAGGCAAAAACCAGATTCTAATTTATCTATACATTTGGGATACTGTAAGCCAATCACTGGAAAGCTATCTTGCAATGATAGCTTTTCCACATTGCTTTGGCATCATCATCCCCCATTTGACTAATCTAAAATAATCATGATTTTAAACACAAAGTGGCTCCCCTGAATGAGTTCCATAGGCAACTAGATCCCATAACTCCCAGGGTACTTTGAACTTGTTGAGATGCTCAATATCTTTTGCCAGACTCAGATTCTGTTTTAGCAAATCATGAGATAACGCTGAAAGTGTCTTAAAGATTTTTTCCTGAGATCAAACGCTTATAATAAAGTCTTTAATTCATCCATTACTTCTTATCTTACAGATACCTCAATGAAAGAATGTCTATTGCAACTTTAATTTGAAACAGTCAATAGTCTGTCATCCCATAGTGAGAATTTACTGCTTATGTTTTACTGGTATCTTCAATTTGGTAGTCAATTGTTTGTTTCAAAGAACTTAGTGGATGCAACACACACACTAACTTCACTAGCAGACAAAATGCTGATATAATTACTAACTAATCTGATATAATTACTGACAAGCTGTTGATCAAGGAAGGTTAGTTAACTGTGAGTTTAGTTATTTCCACTGGTTCTATCCTTTTGAAATACAACAGAGGCTGATGGAAAACATTATCTTTAGATCAGATTCCCCTATCAGAATGTAACTAGCTGCCTATATAATCCATCCAGTGGGCCACTTCATGCATTTCAAGTCATGATTACTTTTACCCACCACACATGGACCACTCTATTGGCTTGTCGCAGCTAAGGAGCCAATAGAATGTATTTGCCATGGTCGGCAAGGAAGGAAAATTTTTAACTTCAGCAAAGGAGTACTCTAGCTGCTAGACAAACATTCATTAATTAATCCCTCAAAGTACAGGTACAAGCCAGCTACATACATTAATGCTGACAATTCATCTACTTCGGGAGAGCTTATCTTTAATGGTTTACCTTTGTCTTTACAGTTATCTTAAAATGAGGTTGCTGTCTGTGATCTTTACTTGTTCTCTTAAAAGGGAAACTATAGTTTTAATACTCAAATTTTTATTTTATTCTGAATAAGCTTTTCAGAGTCAGTGTGGTGTCCTATGTATCGTTGGGTCAAATTTCATTCCAAATTTTAACTTCTCTTCCTAACAGACAGGTATGTACAATGAAATGCTACACTGTATTCCAGAGCTATGTAGCGGGAAGTCTTATAGCACAGCTGTTCTTTTTTCACTGTAAGACTGTTAAGCTATTTCCCCCCCCTCTGGATCTCAGAACTAGTTCTTCTAAGAGTAACACAGCATTTTGCTGCTATTGATATGGGAGCAGTGAATATTTACATTGTAGGTATAAAGTTTTATCATAAACACACTTCTCTGGCGTAACAACTCTCATCAACTCCAAAGGCCTTTGGAACAAGCCCTGATTCTGACTACATAATTCATTTGAATTACATCACTGTCTGTAAGGGTACAGCATGATACCTACTGTGAAATGAGTATTCCTACCGTATCAATCTTTTTTAAATTTAGTATGTTAATATGACCCATGACTTAAGTCACCTTTTGTACTGCTTTCTGTTTGATTATAATTTTATCTATTAATCATGTTAATCCAATAGAATCTGCCTTAATCAAATGCAAGTCAATTACCCACTTCGTCAAATTATATTTTTAATGAAAGACATTTTTTAAGATTGAATACCAATTAAGGATGTGTTTAGGGAAGTGTGGCTAGCTTTCGAGCATGGGAACACTTGGCTCTCCACTGAGAAGGTAGTTTTCATATCCACTTCCAGGTCAAGTAGTTTGAAGAACACTTCTGAACAGACACTGAACTCTCACAGCAGACAGCTGTTGCCTACGCACATAGACACTGTCCCTCCTAAAAAATATCTCAATGTCTGCTGCCTGATCGCAGAGAGGGACTAGGCTGGGTAGACTTTAAAGAACAGATCATGACTTGCCACATGAGAATTAAAATTAAGAGGAAGGCTACGCTGGCCAATGGTTGTAAACCTGGGATATGAGAATCAAATGTACCAGCCCCAAAGACACCTGGATATTCAGATCCCAGGCACGCAAAGGCTTACTCAGAAAAACTTCCCTGACTGTAATAGCATATTTTTTATTCCTTTTCATTCCCCTGCAGCTAAAACTCGAAGAGCAACCTCTGTATTTCATGAGTTCATTTCTGTCCCCCTTTGACCAACTTTCATAAAATCCTAAACCTAAATTCAAGCTATGGACCATTATGCACAAGTTAGTAATGCTTTCTTTTTGTTTTACCATACGATCACACCTGAAAATGAAGAGTGATTGATCTGGTAGAGGAAGAATGCTAGCTGATCAACATGGCGAATCCAACCTTCTAAATCCAATATGTGTTCAAGATGATCTTCACCTCTCTGCATTTTATTCCCACCTCTTCAGTTCTGATTTGCTTGGGTGTTCTGCAGCCTCTCCCATTCCAGACTTGCTGACACCAGCTGCTTAATCTGCATGGAGGTCCACATACCAGCCCTTTCAATACTCCAGAATCAGGTCATTCAGCCCAGTATCCCTTTCCTTGGTATTTACAGAGTATAAAATAGTCTAATACTAAATAAGACACTTCTATTTTAAGTTATATTTCTATTACACTGTGGTCCTAATGGTACCATTATACAAAAGTTCTGCATGACTGATGTTAAAAGACAGACACACACAAATGCAGTGTGTGCACACAAACATTCCACTGGCAGTAACATCACAGATTTGGGCGTTCATTAAAACAAAGGCCAAGTAAGACAATATTCTTTAGATATTTACACTTAGATGCAAAGCAAATCTAGCATAAAGTAACCTGAATTTTTTCCATCAGGAAGAAGGATGGTGCACTGCACTTAGCATCTATGTGGTTCCTTCAGAGTTCCAAAAGAGTCTGCACAAGGTGCACATTTATCTGTGTATAACTGAGTTTTTAACTGAAGAACTAGAAAGAATAAAGGTAAACAGACTTCCCTGAGGATACAGACCAAACCAATTTCAGAGAACCTGTTAAATGAGTGAGAGAATCCAACAACCTCAGTATTCTGAATAGTCTGATGGAGAGCTTGTGGCAATGACATTCTTGGAGGACTTTTTCATTCACACTGACTGGATTAATATTTTTGAGAAGCAGAAGTGATGAAAAAAAATTCTTGCTTTTTTAACAACCTCCACAGCCAGTTCCTTTTCCCATGTTCTAACACAGTAGAAACAAAAGCTTAACAAAAGCTGTCACCACCCTCTCTTGGTGACCTTCATCTCCTTAGGGGAATGTTGACCCTGCAGTTCAGAAATACCACTGTAGCTCATCTGAGCACACCTGGACAACTTGAAGCCATGGTTCAGGAGGCAGCTACACTGCATGGAAATGCGTAAGGCTCCCGTTTCCACCCAGCATGCTGGACATGCATAAAACCCCAGTTCGAAGCTCTAACTTGTGGAGGTTTGCTTACTTCTGATACACTAACTTGTCTAAAAACTTGTATGCAAAGTCATCAGTCCAACATGCAGGATACCAAAAGGCACCGTAAAGTTTCACCATGTCCTTACCTATGCAAGGGAAGACCTCCCTTCATATTTGGAGATGTTTGTAAAGCTGCCTCAGGTACCTGTGCTCATATCTATCATACCATATCATGGCTGACTGCAGGAGAACCAGGGTTTGCAGAAAGGAAAGACCATCTTCGCAGTTGTTCCTCTCTCCTGTAAGCCTCATTTTTCCTTCTTACTGGGACGCATCAACCTGATCCTTGACCCAGTCTTAAAATATTCTGGTTGTCAACGCAAACATTTGATATATGATACAAACATTGTCGTCTAAATGGAGGATGTCACTTAACTAGTGTCACTCAACACAGTGAGCTTTTAAAGGACATTTTCTAAGTCCTAAGACAGTAGTGCTTTCTTTCTAGGACAAATTTTAAATCTCTCAGCTTCAATATTTATGCTACACAGCTGATCAGAAAGGCGTCTTATTGGAGAGTGGGGCTGCTTATATCCCTTTAATTATATAGAGGACTTGGAAGGCAGCAGCTTTATCAAACTTTGAATTTACATAGCAAAGCAAACACTGAGAATGTAAAAGACTTGGTCTAGTATTGTAGAATGCTGAATAAGATAAAGCACAAAATACATTTTGTCTGCAGATACATTGCAAACACAAGGAGGAATATTTCAAAGAAACTAGCCTTTATAAATTAAATTTCATCTGTTGCATTATTGCTGACAAATACCTCACTAGTCAACTTAAATTATATTACTTATCTCCAATTTGAATTAAATTCAAAATTCACATTCATAGTGCATGGCTTTCCTGCACCAACTTTTCTATAGTCATTTTTTTAATCATCATGTCAATTTAATTACTATGATTAGCATTAAAACACCATGAGTTTTAAAACTGTTTTAATGTTCTAAATTCTTTCACATAAAAAAAAAAATCTTATAGCTTTAATTTGCTGTTAATTTAATCTAAATAAATATTGAGCAACAGAGACACTTGGGGCTTTTGAGAGAAATTATGCCAGTCAGCCAGAGCTCAGGTTTACTCACTAAACTGATTGATGGCATGTAACATAGTAAACAATCTATTTCCTAGCTCCTAACAGCTACATAATGTCCTTGTTTCGAATAGTAACTGGATTGCCAATACAATATTGACAAAGCATCACTAGGCTGGAGCCAAGTTGACCTCATATGACCATTTTTCTTTCTGGACACGTAACATTGTACTGCACAGCTCTGAGTAACAGCATGCCCAGATCTGCAGTTTTCAGAAAAGCAAAGCTCTCAGAGTACCTTTGTAGACCCAACTTGTACTGACTGGATAAATAATTTAAAAGTCACTTAAAAATGAGACTGTTTTGTCTCACTGTTTAGGTGCCAGAAACACTGTGAAAGCCAGATAACTTCCTTGTGTATCTATGTACACTTTCCTGGATTTGGACTAGAGCTGCACAAGGTGTTGGTTACCCAAGCACTGCCAGGCACCACTTGCCATCTGTTGGGCTTTGTGGGAGGAACCATAAAACTTAAAAAGCTTTGCAAAATTTCTGAACAAAAATACTTGCTTTCTCAAAGTTACAATCAAAAAAATCTATATGGCCCAGGACTGCATGCCAAACCCTGGTTAACACGAAGCAGGAAAAGATAAAGCTATCTTAAACAACTGCAGTTATCTTCAGGATTTTGTAGAGTCTAAATATCCTGAATGTCTTTTGTGGATGCTACATGAACTCATCCTCTGAAAATATGCAGATAAAAAGAAATGAAGTAAAAAATACTGTATATACATTAACTCACCGAATTATGCTCTGTTTTGGAGAAAAGTGTTCTGTAGAGCAGAACTTCATAGAGCTTCCCTTCAAAGGAAGCTGAATCTGTAAATATTCTTCAGCTCAGTATCACAGCAATTTTAGCTTATTTTTCAAGCATGCATTACATGGCAGTGGTTTAGTCCTTTATCAGAACTACTGACTGTTCAACCAGAATAACATGCTTTTTGAAGCGGTAACCGCTGATTTAACTGAAGATCAGCATGCACTTATATTTTTATGTCATAAAAGATATGGAACAGATTTATATAGAAAATAAAGGCTATTACAGTATATAATTAACACAAAAATATTCTCCAGGCTTAACTGACCAATACACTTATGTTTTAATTAGCCATGTTAGTGGTGGTAGAATTACTCACACTGAATCCCTATTTTCTTAATCAGTTTTTAATTTCTGACCAATATTCCCAACAGTCAGTCATGAGGAGTGAAGAGTGTTGGCATCTGTCTGTGCTCTTGCAATTTATTAGCAACTTCAGGATAAAGCAACTTCGTTACTCAATGCTATGAAACTTCTAGACATACTTTTAAACTCTTCTGCACACCTATTATCCTTATTTTTTCCACAGGATCCAGTTCTAACTTTGTTCTATTCTGTACAGCTCTGGGATTTTTCTCACCTTCCTCCCTCCCTCTCCACCACCCCTTTGTTTTGAGGATGTGCAGCCAGTTGATATTAGATGTGATAGGTACACATGAAAAATGAGAAGTCTACTTACCCATTAATACTGCAGTACTTGAAGTCTCCCCAAATGACTCCTGCTCTCATTTACATGACCTAGTTAATATTCCCCTCAACACTTTCAAACAGAAAGACATCTCTAAATTTGAATCTCGGCCTCATCCTAGGCTGATTACCCTGGTCTTGCATTAATATCCCGAAGTAGTTTGGTTTCACCAGTAACTGCCACGCAACAAAACCTCAGCTATGCTTGCTCCCTCGAGTTGGTTGTTCCTGCCATTACACATGACATCTGGATGAATTTCTCTGGCACAAAAGGGTATTTCCATCCCTCTTTAACCCTGGCTGAAGATAATTAAACGGCACGATTCTCTTGAGCCCATGGCGATTTAGCAGAAGAGTTTCGTATTTCCATCCGGTCCTACTGGAGAAGCCAAGTGCCTGACTAATTTTGTGCATTTGAGTACATGAGTGTCTGAGCAGTTCCATTTACATCAGTCAGACTACTTACATGCTTAGGATTAATTACACATTTAAGGCAGATTTGCCAGTGATTACCATTAATTGCAACTGCAGTGATTTAGGTCCTTCTGTGAGAGTTAGCATAAGTGCATATGCCGCCTTCTTCATTACTTTTTTCCTTTTTATTTAAGCCAAATGCCTCCTTGAATTCATAGTTTCCAAAAAACCTAACAAAAACCCTAATGTCTCAAGACACAGCTGTGTCACTGCAGTCAAATCTTACGAATTCCAGAGATGCACTTATGCACTGTTCAGATTGGCAATACTGGTGATGCTGTCCAAGCTCTGTCACCTTGTCATGAAATAAGCAGATTTTATAAATTTCTGAACTACATTAGAGATATATAGCGGCGCTTAGAAGCCTGCTACCTGGAGCAGCTAAAAAAGTGATACGAGCTGATTTCACAGGTGAATCATCATTTCAGCCCACACAAAGCAGGTATGGTGTACAGCAGCTGTTTTAGGGAATTAGTAGTTTGGCTGTGGAGTCATATTACTGTGGAGACAGATACAAATGAGAGATCTGCTGTGCTGTAGCTGTGTGTATTCCTACATCATCCTCCACAAAAATGAGAGGGGGGCGTGGAATGGCAAAAAATAACTGCAGAGAGGAGATACCATTCATTATACTCCAAAAGGGAGAGGAAACCACAGTCTGGCTGTGCTGGCACGTAACAACCGCTAGCATTAGCTCCAGACTAGCAGTATTTTAGGGAAAAAGTGCTAGTACAGTTGACAGACTTTTGCTGCTACTTCTTTTTCCGATTCTCATGCATTATCATGACAATGCAACATTATTTTACAAAAGTTTTTGAAATATTGTCAACTACAAATATAATGGAAAATAAAAAAATAAAACAATACTATATTGTTATAATGTATCTTCTATAGTAAATTCAATTTAGGACTGATGTGACATTTTCCTTTAATTTCTGCAAAGGGCTATCTTTATCCAGCAAATGTGTGCAGTGGAGGCAGACTGAGAGGGAAGGATAAGGAAGAAAATGCAGGGCTAATAATGATATAAGGAGATTTAGACTTTAAGGAGTCAAGTCAATTTTCATCCTGATTGATCATAATCAAATACAATAATTGCCAGTTAAAATACCACTCCAAGAGGGCTCAGTGCTGTGAGCCAGGATCAAAAAAGCTCAGCTTCAGCCATCATCCCAACTGATGTTAACAGGGCTACTTTCACAAACTAAGGCTTTGTGTGAAATGGTCCTAAATCATGAGCAAACAAATATGGAAATGGGGAATTACTTCATTAGAACAATTCTGGGTATTACAGCCTGAAATTTTTCTGATAATCACGTCACCGAGGCCACCATGCATTCTGGGACATAACAAGGAAAAATACTGATGTTTCGTTTTAGCAAGCCCTTAATAAAAGGTGCTAGTATTTCCTGACTCTGAGCCTGATTTCCTGTCACAAGACAGCCACTTTTAATGGAACAAAATGTTATTGGCTGAACATCAATTACTATTCTAGCAGTTTTTATACTGGCATTTGAAAACAATCAAATAAATAGCTCAAGGAAGGAAGGAGAAAGTTGCACCTGCTGCTTTCAGATTCATTCCTCCTCCTTTTCTTTGCCAGTAACAAAAAAACCCTTACATCTGGAAACTCAGAACATTTCAGATCTTCACTTCAGACATACTGACATAGACTTCAGGCATGTTTTGGTGACTGACTGCTGCCGTTAAAATTCAACTTTTGGACACTAATCTGCTACACTAAAAGCCCTGTAAAATGGTTCAAGTTAGTAATGGTTCATTAGGAAAAAGAAAACCCTCTCCGGTACCTCATCCAAACTTAACAAGTAGACATTTTTTAGAACAGTAAGGAAAATTATCTGTTCAACACACATGGTACCTGAATGGTGAAGATCTGTGTTCATATTATAACTTATTTACATCTATGCAATAAATACTGTCGTAACTAGTGGCTGATATTTAGTGATTAACTAAAACATCCTTATCTTCAGAATCACAATTTCTAAAATACACTTTAATCAATAGGGGATTTATTTGCCCAATTTATATTCAACTTGCCACATTATCGATCAGAATACTTTTAAAATTTGTTTCTATTTTTGTGTTTTGACAATGAAAAAGCATGTCTTTCTAATGATTACATGAAAACGTAAAAATAATTAGAAATTCATGTATAGCTGTGTATCATAATTATATCTATGTCTAAGTGTCTCTGTGTATAGCTAAAAGACATAAGAAAATGAGAAATGTATAGTTTTTCTATACACATAATAAAGGCAAAATAAATACCAGGGTAGTCATTTTATATTATCCTTTTGATCTATAGGCTACCAGTGGAAGACATAATCTTTTATTTATATTATGTGAGGTAAAATTTTGAAACAGGATTTTCTGTGTCTATCTTCCTGCTCACTTCATAATTAAGCCTGTAGGGCTGCATGGTTTATTTTTTAATGCTGTACTTGTCAATTTCTGTTATCACTAATTTAAAGTTCACAGCTCCATATATCATAAAAATATGAGGGCAAAACAATTTATATAAAAAACCGTTTTGAGTTGAGGGGGTGGCTAAGTTTTCCTGTGTGTTCTCTTGAAGATTTCATTTCAAGCAGTGCTGATTTACAAAGCTGGAAAGAGAGTACAAAGCTCTAGTGACATGCACTTTTCTTCATACCTCCCTATCTCCCTCCCCCCCCCCCCCCCCCCCCCTTCTCCATTTATGTATCTTTTTATATATGAATGACATAAAATTTTTGCCTTCATTAGTATGTTAGCCTTTTTAATTTAGCTCCAAACTCACTAACACGCTCAGTCCTACCAAGATCAACTATGACAGTTACTATGAAGAAAAAGCATCTTTTATTTTACACAAAACATTACAAGGTCAGATCAGCGTCTTTCATCTCTTCCCACCTTCACCAGACTGAACAATAGGCAGCAATAATCCTGTGATATCCACAACTAATTTATCCAGCAAGAAGACAGGTAGCACTCTGAACCGCACTGCTGCCTGAATAGGTGCAGTAAATAAGCAGCTTAATGGTAGCCTTTCAGGCAGGAGGGCAACATATCACAGCATGGCATTTTTATAATCTTCTTGGCATGCCTACAGCCAAGAGCACATAGCTGAGCGTATGTTCCCTCTTCTGTCGGGCTTAGGATGCATGTAATCGTTAGATTGTGACACATTGTGCCTTTAAGCAAGTTTAACTGTTTTATATCCCCTCTGATCTACAGCTTTGTACATCTGTTAAGTTGCCTCTTAAACTTCAGTCAGCACATCTGTGGATCTGATCTTTCTGAAGCTCATTGCGTGGCTTAGGTTTTGCACCGTCTGTCTTTGTATCTGTCCAGTGTTTATTTGCAAGGAATACCTTTTGTATTAGTGTTCTTGATGAACTAGACCAAAAGACCAGAGTTAAATCTATATGGGACATCTTCACCTGGCAAAGAATTGAATGGGGCACTAGGAACTTACTCCAATAACTTGAATTATAAATTGGTGACGTGAATAGTTCCCTTTTCTTTATGTCTTTGAGCAGAGGGAATGTCTTCTCCTCACCCAAAAGACGTCTTGCTCTAGAGGGATAACGGAGCCAGTTACTGAACTTCTCCCACAAAGTCCCCTAGGAATACTGATGAAATAGCCCCAATTATGGATAGATGCACTAATTTGCAGGCACACTGACTACCCTCTTAACCTCCCACTGATGTCAGCCAGATTTCAGATACTAATTATATGTCAACTAGTCTCTTGGCATTTTGTCCTCTGGCACGAAGCAGCCCCGTACCAGCCAGTGCTACCCAAAACTATTGCACAGAGTCTGATTCAAGTAGTGCTGGGTAGGGGATTGAGGCAGCAAAGCAGAAACGCCTTTGACTCCTAGAAATACTTGCAGAAGTCCTCCACAAAGGAGTATGTATCAGCCATAAAGGCAGCCTGAAGATCTCTGCAGAAAGGCTGATACTAAATTTATTTTATAGCACTGTTTTGTTGTGTCACACTATGCATTGAAAGCTTTCATAGAAATTGCAGACACATGGGAAGAACATCTGAGTGCTCCCTAGTATAACAGGACTGAATAATGCAGAGACTGAGTGATGACATTTGAACATCCCTATAAGCATAAACTCAAAGTCAGAAGGGCCTCATGGCTTCTACCATGCAGCCACCAAAATGCAAAGATGCTACAGTAAGTCTTAGGCTAAAATAGTTATCTCTGCACATACCTGTCAGCTTGCTTTCTGCATTTTTTTTTCCATGGGGTGCTTTTCCAAGTGTTGGAGGAAATATTGGAAATAAATAATGTAGAAGGTTATGAATCCTTAGATTTATTCCTACCTTGTATTGAAAGCTATGAACTATTATTTTGTCAGTGAAGAGTTATAAACCACCCCCTATAAACTGCTAATTAAATAGAAACCTATGTTCAGCCAACAATATCAGCGTATGTGTGAAAGTAGTTCTTGTCCTGCCCCAATGGTCAGTACAGCTCAGTCTACCTGGACAGTTAGTTAAAGAGGGCACAGGAAAGTTCTCACACCGGTGGAGCAGTGGCTTCCCCAGTGAGAAATTACCGTGGGCAAAATCTTGCCTATACTGACACCAATGACAGAATTCTCTGTTATCTTTTTAATAAGAAAAAGAAACTCAGGCATTAAATGTCTGCTTTACTGCAGGATGGTTTCTTTTGGAATGCCACCCAGATGTGTGTAAAGTTTTTAGTTACTGTTCTGCCAAGATATCAGTAGAGATCACATAACTATTCACTTAAAAAAAAACCTCCAGAAAATTACATTAAGCTACAGAAACTGCTTTTTGATTATTCTTACAGTTGGGATTTCATCCACTCTTATAAAAATATCTCCACTTCAAACCAGAGGCCCGAGAACTGAAACCGAAGCCTTCAGCTTAGGCACGATCAAATGAGACCAAAACCAAGTCTATGAGGAAGTGTGTGTTTCTTAGGGTTGCTCTGATGCAACAGTTCCTTATCTAAAGGTGGAGTCTGCAGCTGGACAGAGCGATAAAGGAAAGGAGAGGCTGCTGTCTAGGTTTCCTCACTAGGATCCTTTCATACACTTTGGCATCCTGACAAATACAAACATTTGATTTATCAGTGTTGCAGGATTACTAAGAGATGTCACGACTACCTTTTCCAAACATAGACATTAAGCTGCCATGTTTGTGTCTTTAAGCAACTCCTACGCAGTTGTAATACTTTGTTGCCCAGATGAGTTTCGTCCCCTTTCTTCTCCCCATGACATCTTTCACGCTCTCCCCAAAATGATACCCTATGTTTATATACGATATGAATTTTCCAGAACAGTGAGAACAGACTTCTTAGTGCAGCATCATTACCCCTTTGCTTGGCAGAGAAGTAGAAAAGAGCTTGTCTGAGCTGGCAACCATCAAGCTTTACAGTCTAACAAGTTCCACTACTATAATGAAAATCCAAAGACCTGGAAACAATATACAGAGCTTCCCTGACTAATTTTATTATGCAGACACACTTAATAGCTCCTGTTACAATCACATTTATAGCAGGAAAACAGCATTGGATTGTGACTATCACACTAAATCGACATGGATTATCAGTCATTAAAAGGGAACAAAATTAGCAGCAAGCAGTAATATTTTACACTTATCAAATCTACAGCTGGTCAAGGTTCATTACAATACTGTGCAATAAAGTCAGGAAGCATTGGCTCATTCTACAGAACATTTAAATCTCTATTGTATTTGTGTAGGATATAATTTCTGATAGCAATAAAGCCTAATAAAAGTTACACCCCGATGAATAAAGTGTTAATAAATTGACCCAAGACATTTAAATGGCTAATTATATTTGAGATAAAGGAGGATTCGCTTGTTTCTGTAGATTGTTTGAAGCAGTACTCTAACCAGCTAACTAACCAACTACAAAATTATTTTATATAAATATATCTCTGTGATATAAAATATTAATATTTCTAGCTCCTTTTTCAATAGATTAATAATTAATCAGAATTTCCTCACACATTTCCTATTCATCAAAAGACTCATACCTCTCTTTAAAACGTCCAAGCTTTGCATAACTTAACTTCAACTATTCCCTAGATTTTAGAAGTATTTACACCAACTACGTTTAGCTTTTCCATAGGCCCTTTCAGTAATAAAAATGGGTACTTCATTATAAAATAGTAGTACCCTATTATAGTACTTATAATGGTATTACAAAATGTGTGGAAAAAGATAGCCCAAACAAGCACACTGACCAGGTCAGAGTATTCATGCAGGATAATTATTGTGAAGGGCCTCCCAAGATCTTGGGCCTGAGTTTAAAAAAGCCATCCTTCTTTAAGACTGAATCAAGAGTTACAGTAGACAATACATACTTCTTTCAACTCATTCCATTCCTTATTCAAAAATACCGTATAAATGCAGGAGAATCTCCCTCATCTCCCACCATCGTATGTGCAAATGCTCACATACATCTAGGCTCCCCTCCCCAGCCTTTGGGAGGGTTCTGATCCTGGCTCCACAGATGACACCTGCTTACACAGGCATCCAGAGAGGTGGGAATGAACTATATAGCATTTAGGTCTGCCAGAAAGATTTATGAACAGAAGTTAATGAGCAGTAAGGGCCTGGCTGATTCTTGATCTGGTTTACTGCATGACTGCACAAACAAACACGAGGGACAAAAACAATCAGAAGCAGCAGGTTCACAGAACTACTTCTTTTGGTAGCATCGATTGCTTAAAGCATTTCCCAAACTACGCCATAGAGTTTTGGAAATCTTTGGTGGTTTGCTTCTCCAAACAATAGTTAAAATTCTAACAGGCCTCTGACATGAATGGAATTGCCCAGCAATATCATTGTTTTTCAGGGTGCTGAGTTGTAGATGCTGGAGAAATAGTAATTTGTGTATGGAAAATGACTGGGGTGGTAAAAAGGGAGATGAAATGACGAAGAATCAATCTCTTCAAAAAAGAAAAAGAAAAAAGACAGGAATTACAAAAAATTGATGTGTCAGGGTTTGGGTTTTTTTATAAGTTCAAGGGAATTTTACATAGGAAAGTGAAACAAAAGCATCTTGAAATAGAAAATGTTTTTCACATTGCAAATTGAAAATTTCTAGCCATTGCTCAGTAGTCTACTTATTGCTAGTATGTACTTAGTCTTTTTGTTCCATTTGGGAGACAGGTGTACAAGTAGAATTCCCTATGAGATGGGAATTTTCATTTTTGAGCAGCTTAGTCTCATTTTGTGTTGAGTTTAGAACTGAAATCTACTACTGCTAATCAGATTACCTAACAACAGAGAGAAGGGGACATGTCCCTCCCAACAGCTTTTTGGTTTCTTCTCTAGGATGGCAAAGAGAGTCTCTTTACCGAGTTGATCCATATATTTTATGGATCATATTATGTGTAGACAGAATCTCTGCTCAGCTAGACAATCTTTGGATGATGAAAAGACTATTTGAAGTAGGACCATATTGGAGACATTGAACTAAGCCACTGCAGTTTGCAACTTAAGTCTGTCTCTTGTCACGCTTATCTTCCTTCCAGCATAAGCTACAAAATTATAAAATGTTCTGGTTTCTGGAACATTATCAAGCTTGAATAATCTTTTATAACTGATCCCAGGTCAATGAAGCATTTACAAACAGGCAGATGTTCCATTACCATCCTGGGACTTCAGGATATCGCTGAAATCTTCTCTGATTCATTTGTTGCAATCTTATTTTTATAGCAAGATGTCCAGCACTGATAGGTGAGAAACCCATGGTTTTGAAAAGGCTGCCCTCTCTTCGACTGCCTATGCTTTTGGACCTTTTGCATGTTTGCATTGGACGACCATACACCTCTGCACGGTAACAACTGTGTATGTGTGCATACGTCCTATGGGCATGGTTTTAGCATACCACAAATATCACGGTCATGACTATGCTCTACATCATTTGATCTGTTTTGTCAAAGTAGCTGTTCAACTCACAGAAGTACCTGCCAAACTCCCCTCTCCACTGAGCCCCACTCTCCTGAGCACTGCATCATCTACGCTAAGCAGGGTGGGTATTTGTTCCTCTTCCTTTTCTTCCTATTGCTCCAGCCCAGACTAACAACGCTTAGCCCAGAGGAATGGAGAAAGGGCCACCCCAATGACTCCAGCTTCTCTTCCCTTCTTTCAATTCCCTAGCCCTTAGGATTGAACCAGCTTAAAGTTCAAAGGCACTCCAAGGCATCTTGAAGGACATAAGAAAAAAGTACTAATCACTTATTTTGAAATATTATAGTTAAGGCTTTATACTTTGCGTGACATCATAACTACCAGACATCAAATGAAATAAAAATATTTGAGTCAAGTTGTAAAAAAATAACTTCATGCAGATTCCTTACTGAGCTGGTAAATTCTCTACATGTACTGCAGTAGTATGAAAGCCCATCTTTGTGATTCTGTTACATTAACGTCCTGCACGCAGTATTAGACAGAATACCATCTGTCTGTATACTACATTTTCTAATGCGTGGAAAAATCAGCTTATGTCCTTCAGTGGAGGCATTCATATACTGAAGACAAATGATATTAGGTAAACCCACTAAGATCCAAATAGGGTGCTTACCTAAGGAAAATGCTTTCTTCATTGAAAACCTGTAAAAATGCCTACATTATTAACCTTGTCAAATTCTGTTAGTAGATACATAAAATTTTTTATTAGCGATCACGATGAAAAATAGCTGATAATATGTACCATTTAAAAATTCCTCATATTTTTCAAAGGTAAACACGTAAATCACAGGTGGCTAAAGTTTCATTTGCTACATTGCACTTATACAAACATGTAGAAATACAAAAACTTCACAAAAAGCATAAGGCACTCTAAGCCTAAGTCAACTTACCAGGTAATGATTGGAATATCTTGAGTTCCTAGGTCATACATTTCTCGCATAACTGAAGGTTTAAGATCAGGTCCAGTAAAGGCAAACATGCTGGAACTATAGTTACTGTTACTGAAATGAGACCAACTTTCCTAAATTTTCTACAGCTCAATGCAAAAAGTCTGATTCTACATTCAAGAGCAAATGCTTATTCTTGCTAAGGAAATCATACTGTGTGAAACATGCAATTGATATTGCTGTTGTTAAATGGAATTTGAAGTGTCAATAGCTGCAAAACCAGTATTTACTTTTCCCCCTTTGATGTTTTCTCAAAATTCTGTACTAAAATCCCAAAAGCCTAAGGGTGTTTGTTCTTATTCAAAATAGCTTCAGTCTCATCAATGCGCTACCTTAATTCTTTGCATGCTCAATTTCCTTCTTAAAAGATATCTGCATTGTGTGTTTTTGAAATGGATTACCAAGCAGGTGTTAGATTTGAAATGCAGTACAAAGCAGAGACCAGCAAGTAAGCTCCCTGCTAACACCCTGTCTGCTGGGAATGCCTTGGCAGAGAGGAGCAGGTTCCATGCTGGAACCTGCAGGGATGTCTCAGATTACTCTTCCTCAGTGAACACAAATAATAGGTTTTAATATAGTTGCCATTACTTTGCTTTCCCTTGACTGTCTGCCTCTGGACCTCAGTATCCCCCATCTGCTATATGGGTGTATAAATCCTTAAGAAAAGGAATTTGGGGAAGTCACTAAGAGGGTTTGGAACTTTTCTGAGTTACGTATCACTGTCTTCCATAGATAGAGTGGAAAAATACTTCCACTTTCCCTCAGGGTATGTAGACATTAAAATAGCTCTGTGCCAAGTACCCTGAAGTACCCATCTCTTATGAGAAGCTGGGGGGGGTGGGTGTTAGACATTTGTCTTCTCTACCTTTTGGGAAGTATCTCTAACTTCTCCAGCAGTATCAAACTGTTTGACTTATAAACTGCATTACAGACATTCAGTGTTATCCAGGTTCATCCCACCTACACATTAAGTATCTCCATTTTCTCATAGCAGCCTCTGTAAATAAACAGCATGAGATCTTAGAATCTTTCTTTCAAATATAGTCTTTCCCTCTGTTTTCCTCAATCAATGGTAGAGTTCCACAGGTTACTCCACTTCCCTGGTTATTCACGAAAGGGATGCTATAAAGGTTCTTTTTTTTTTCCTGTCACATTGACCTAGCTCAAGACAGCATAATTCTAGGACTGTAAACTGCTTGTTCAAGAGTTTGTAAGTTTTAACTGCAACTCGCTGAAAGTCACTGGGACTGTTCATAGTGTTTGCAAAAAACCATTGCACAACCTGTCCTTTCTTTAACATGCCGTTATAGCCATCAGTCTACAGCGTTAGAGTGAAAAAAAACCAATCGTGTTCTAGAAGCACAACCCATGAACATGAAGGGAGACTCCCATGAGAGGCAGAGGAATCATCTGTGGGAAGACAGATCAGTTCAGTCCCCGAAAGGCAAAATGCAGTAACATTTATTCAAACAAGACTTTGATCTTTTCTGATGAAGTGTTGTGAAGTTTTCAATTTTTTTCCTGAATATCAAAATATTTTTATTACAACCTGGTTCCTTGAACATGGAGACTACTGAGAACTCCAGCTTACAAAGACCTGTGGGTACTGGAATTTCAAACCATCCATTTGCACTTAAGTCACTCTCTGGCAAAATCCAGGAGTTCTGCATGCTCAGTTTATCCTCAGCTTTATTTATTTATTTATTGTAGCTAGCTTTTCTCAGCAAGTGTACTACATATCCATACTGAAAATATATATTAAAGATGAATATTTATGGTCTGAATTAATTATCTAGGGCTTTTTTTTAAGTAACCATAGGGAGGGAAAAAATTAAAAAAAAAGTAAAAAAGCATCTTCAAAACTGTGGCAGCAGTACTACAAGAAATGCAGAGAGGAGCACAATTAGACATGAGGAAGCTGCTTTCAATGGGAAAGAGGAGCCAGCCTGAACTTCCTTCAAACTTAACCTCCTCACAAGCGTCTGACTAATCTTCACTGTCTTCTGATGCCACCTTGGCAGCAAGTAGAAATACTTTGTCTAACTAGAAAGCATCTCAATGCAATCTTTAGTCCGATTTTGCATCTGTAACTGGGCTTGTGTAGCTTTTCCTGTTTGTTGCTCGTCCATGCCTGTGAACATGCATTCATAACCGGTCTTGAAGACAAAGGCAGTTGCAGGTGAATGTCGAATGGAAGAAAGGGGCTAGCTGCTAGCTTAAAAAAGTGTGCTCACACATGCAAGGGTTTTGCATAAATTGTCAAAGAAAAAGCACAGACAATTCTCAAAACTGAAACCCAACACAAGGAAAGAAAGTATTTCTTCATGTGGAAATGCTGTTCCAC
>NW_009648526.1:5416741-5477639 GCF_000708025.1 Charadrius vociferus
GCAGAGCGCACTACAAATTTGTACAGTATTCTTAAGCAAAAATCCTTGGTTGTGGCCAGGTTGAATTGCTAACTTCACTGTGGAAAAGTATTTCTTTCCATAGTTTCTTCTGGATAACTCCTAAAACAATAGTGATTAACTTCAGAGAGGGCAGTTTATAGTAACAAAGATCCATGTACTTTAGTGCTGCACAGCTGTGTCATCAGCATCGAGTATGTTCTTCTTAAAAGCAGATATATTACACATAGCACACTGTATAATGCCATGATGTACCTTGCTCCAGTAGTAAAGTCACAAGACACTTAGGACTACTCATGAGCCTTTGAACTACAGGATGTTAGGGATTGCCATTAAGAATAATTTTATGACAGCTGGCTCTGAAGACGTATTATTTTTAACTTGCTTCAACTCTGGGGAGTCATAAATTGTAGCTGAGAAATATAGAATAGAAAACAAAAAAAACAGCAACAAACAGCTTAGTGGAAAACAAAAGTAAAGGATCACGAATCAGAAAAACGCATAACACGTAAATGGGCAAATACTGGCATCCTGGTGAGGAATAAAATGAGAGCAGATAAAAGAAAGATCATTAATCAAACATGTACCAGCTGGGCAAAAGTGTCCTTCAAATTATATTGGAGTTAGAGGAGAAAATAGGTAGGGGACAAAGTAAAGCTTTAAATTGAAAAATGTTTATGCAGAGGAACTATTGCAACAGCCAGTTCCCATCAGTTCCACCCATCCCATCTCTCCCATGTTCCATCACATCTTCTTGGGACTCAAACACTAACTTGCACAGATCTGTCATGGATGTAAGACAGGTGCACATCGTGAGAAAATATCAAACTAGCGACAGTTTTGAGAGACATTATTCCTGCAAGTCACTGCTGTGAAATGAAAAAAAAAAAATAAAAAAGGAAATGGTGGCAGAGCATTTTGAATAGCAGAATGTCTAGCTGAGAAGGGGTTATTCTGCACTGGAAAGTTCTCCAATTCTGACACAGCCTTCCAGTAAAGAAGTAAGAGCTGACATTTTCTAGGGCATGCACCGTATGGATATTGGCCCTGACGTGGTCTGGCCTCTGGATATAACTAACAAAACAAAATTATCTAAAAGCAGGCATGAGGAAATGGCAGAATGCTATTAGCACTCCATACCATGCTACTTGGCAAATATTGAAACAATGAGTCGGAAACATGCACAATATTTCATCAGCAAGTCTCCAAGTAAAGGAACTGTTCAAATACTTTCTTCCCTAATTAACCTAAACCTCAGTAAAGGGAAGACTGTTGCTCAGCGTCTCTTCAGCATCCTTACTTGAAGCTTTCCTGGGGCCTCTGAGCAGGAATCAGACTGTGCAGAGACACAGAGAGTTTACTGAATTCTCAAGGACAGACCATTCTTCCAGATTAAATAATATTCACTCTCTGTCAAAAGCTCAGCTTCAAAACTGCCAAAGCATGAGGAGAACAAGGTGCTGCTTAGACCTTTTTGTGCATGACAGGATAAAATGCAAGACTTCTCTGCCTAAAGGAATCCAGATAATGAAATAATCTTTAATCTTTGTCCCTTCAAGGCACTCTCAACACCTGTTATCCTTGATACTGTCACAGGCAAAAAAGTGTGTGAATTCATCTCAAGGCTTGTAATTATTTCAGCTAATTACTCATTTTGTGGGGTGATTACCAATGCTCCTTCAGGTGCTACACTGGCCACTTTTATTCTCGCTGATGTTTCACAAAGCAAGAGAGTTGCTGTTCCCCCCTTCTCCGGTCTTACAGAAAGATGAAGTCCCATGCTATTTAAAATCTGTACTGCAGTGAAATAGCCTGGCCAAGTGGTTAAACCCAAATCTTCAGCAATTCATTTTACAGTCAAACGTTACTGACTTCATTCAACCTTATTACATGCAGCAATATCTCAGTGTTCAGTATCTTTCTGGATGAGTATTTTTATTGTAGCCCATTCCCAAATGACCCTTTTCTCATGCCAGAACCACCCTTACCTCTATACATACGAACCCGATGTCTAACTAATGTGTTTTAATTTGAGGTTTTTCTTCCTAAATCACTGGTGGTTGCAAATCACAAATACTCAGGACGAACAGAAAGCAAATACGTCCTGGAATCAGGCATTTTGGTGCAGGTCTGCTAAGGCACAAAAAGCAGGAAGTTCAGTTTTATGAGCACAAAGATGCCAAGATAGTGCCTTTTCTTCGTAACTTCAAAACTCTTTCAGAGGAAAACTCCTTTCCAGGCCCTTTTTGGGACCACGTGCTAAAACCAGCCCAAGCTCTTTGCTTGGTCTGATGAAGAGCTCTGACTGCTTCTCTGCTACTACAAGCTGTCTTCAATAAATGCTTTACCTCTATCCACCCAGGCAAATACCAAGCAAACATTTCTCAGCCTGCAGCCAGGGTGAAAGTATATAGCTATGTTTTAGTGTGGAGACCACTCATTTGTTTCAGCTACTAATTTCTAATTTGCAGTAGTTCAGATAAGTTCGTGGTTGTTACACCCACACCCAAACAGAGTTCAGTCCAATCACAGAAGTATTTATGAAGACTATTACTCATTTCTGAAAAGTGATGTTCGGTACTGGTCTTGAGGGAAGATATTCTTTTTCCAAGTTCTTAAATTCTGGTGGACACAACATTGAATCCAGACTCTGAAATGCATGCTCGTGTAATTCACAGATCCACCCAACGAAACCATAACAAAAGAGGATCCTCTTCCCTCACCTCACTGCTGCAGAACAAGGAATCGTCTCTCTCCCCTCTCTGCGCCAGGGGAGGGCTGTGGAGTCTCCAAATCTGGAGATACTCAAAACTTGACTGGACAAGACCATGAGCAACCCTATCCAGCTCTGAAATCAACCCTGCTTCCAAAGGTTTCTCTCAATTTGAATTATCCTATGGTCTTTTGTGTTTATTGGAGGTATTGGTATTACTGCAGGTGCACCTACCTTTTCTTGAGGCCTGGGTATAAATAAGCCAGTCGGTTGAAGGTCACAAGCCTCCTTTTCCAGAGTGTAACTGCTAGGGGCAGGAGGGAGTGGGCAGGAATACCCAGGGCCAAGGCAGGGAAACTACTCAACAACCAGCTATTATTCAATCAGCACACAGCTAACATTCAACAAAGGAAAGGCAGCAGTAACAGTGGTTCTGCTCAGCTTGAGCTTCCATTCATGTGCCTGTACAAACAGCAGCACAGATCCTTCAGCGCTGCTTTTCTCCATGGTAGGCCAAGCTTTTTAAAATTTATACCTCAAAGAGAAATAAAGGAATAGTATATTCCCCATTTGTGAGAGAAATCTCCTTAAAGATTTGTTTAAAATCATAATAAAAATATTTTTTACTTGGTAAGAACACCTTGGAAATAGGGGAAAACAGATTATTTTTAATTAATTGTCTTTAGTTTTCTAAATGTTAAATTACATAAAAACACAGTACCATGTACCAATCATTTTAATGCACAATATAGCACATTGCTTTGATTTTCCTTTTTAATACTCACCACTCAGAGACTGCTTCAGGTTCTTAAATAATTGGGAAGACAACTGTAGCCCCTCAGAATCCAGTGGTCATTAGCAGCTAAAGATTCTAAAGAGCTGCACTGCTCCAAGCAGCAGAGTGGTTTTATACTCTTAAAGAGGCAATTAATACTTCTGTATTGTTTTGTTCTTATCAGTTTGAGAATTGTCTGTGCTTTGACAGAGGGCATTATTTATGGTCTAGTCTGCTATCAAGCTGGATTCTTTGCTGGCTGATTGATGTCTTCTGACGTGTTTCATAAAGAAGGGACACAATATGGGAAAGAGAAAAGAAGCAAATAGTCTATAGGCCCTAGTTCTGCTCCCCCTAAAATAAAAAAGTCCTTTGAGAGTCACCAATCAGTAGCACATTCCCTCGTCTTTAGCATCAGTACTTCATTCTCTAAAGCACCTAGTTTTGCCTGGAAGGTAAGTTTACAAGGGTGGGACTCTTTATACTATATTTAGGAAATTAATATTATACTTATATCACCACGTATGTCTTTTCAGGACGTGATCTAAAAAAATGACCTCTGCTTTCCCCATACTTCCAGCTCCCATTCTGACAACGTGACAAGAATTCCTCTTTTTTTTTTCTGCTTACTTTCTACAGTATAGATTCACAGCCATTCGATCCTCTGGCTATTCTTCCACATATACTAAACACATTCATCTCACTGCTTCTAATGGTTCTGATTTTGTCCTTCGTCTGTTATCTGGTCAAACTGCAGTGAATTGTGGCCACTGCCATCAATATCTGATCCTTTCCTCAGGAAATTCACTCCAACATACTAGCGCCTAGAGTATTCCTAGGGACCCTCAATCTCTTCCTTTAATTGTTATCCTTGTTCTGGTCTGCTTTCTGCTCATCTGCCCCCTGAAGAAGTATCTTGATATGTACAAAGGAAAGGCCTATTTATTCCTTGCCAGGAAACCTGCTTTCTCTTTTCTGATCTCACAACTACAAACATCACAGGCTTTCAGTTCCAGTGCCTTACACCTTGTTCCTTCCTTTCAATTTTTATTAATCAGCTGGGAGGTTTTGCTGAAATCCAATCCCAGTAAAAAGCCTGTGTTTGCTCTGTATCTCATCTCAGAAATTGTCGCTTTTGTCTTCTTCAGCTATCAAAGATTGGGTTGGTGTCTTCAGGATTCTTTAACCCGGTCTTTCTTTGGCTGTTACCTTACTCTTATTTGGTCAGAGTATTAATCAGATAATACACTTACCAAAAAAATTTTTTTTTAAACTATGAGTAACTTGCCACGGGGGACAGCTCAAATGTAAGGATAAACCAAAGTGGGGGCACCTGTTTATGGAAGATAAGGTAACACTTTCCTTGGGTAATATGAAGACAAGGCTAAAGTGAGTCCTGTGGGACACCAGGAAGATGGAAGCAAGTGTACAATGCTGGTCTATAGGATGTCTCAAACAGAGAAACAGTCAGTTCTCTGCTCTATAATCAACAGTAGGTCCAAACTACTTTGTGCTGAAGCACTTCAGCATCGTAGTTCAACTGGAAATATCCCAGTTTTCAAATTAATATTCTTCACTGAGTGAACTGAGTGACAGAGTTCTTGTTACATCAGTTCTGCGACTGCATAGTCACAGCTCCTTATACATTACACAGAAGGGTGTCAAGCGAAGTATCAACAGGCGATAAGCCAGATGTGGAAAACACATAAAGGTCAACTGAAGATATTCCTGTATGTATTCAAATCTGGAAAGTATGTATACATGAACATACTTTCCTTAGCTTGCTGAATAAACAAATGAAATTCTGTTTAGGGTTTCTTTTCTGAATAAAAGAAGCTAATGTTAAAGAGGAAAAAATAAACCCACATCAAAAAACTCATTCTAGGCTACTACACAAGATCTCAAATGAAGACTGCAATATTCAACCTACTAAATAATATTCTTGTGTTATAGGATTAAAATTACAAAATTTCACAGAACTGCTTTACTGACTTATAAATTATTAGAATAGCAGAAAAGAACATGAGATCAAGCAGATACATCAAATATTTATAGCTTC
This sequence comes from Charadrius vociferus, assembly GCF_000708025.1. Classification (NCBI taxonomy): domain Eukaryota; kingdom Metazoa; phylum Chordata; class Aves; order Charadriiformes; family Charadriidae; genus Charadrius; species Charadrius vociferus. Next base: position 5,422,307 of record NW_009648526.1, read on the forward strand.
TGGTATTTGCTTTTGCCATTGAAGAAATTATATGACATGTATAAAAGTCCTAACATTACAGTTATAAACCCACAGTCTCTTGAAATGACATATAACATGGAGGTGAATGACACTACTCTTATCAGATGCTACCTACAATCAGTTGATTTAGATACACAGAAAATTCTGCAGCAATATTGCCTGAATACCTACAGACAACTTAAAAAAGTAGATACTCTCCATTTCTTGAGCCTGGTGACAACATGTGCCTCTTCTACCTACAGTGCTGCTCCTCAGAAGCACTCTGCATCCCTTAACATCAATCGAATACACCCCTCAGGGTATTATCTTTAGCACTTAAGCGAAATTTTACTTTTTCATTCCAGAACTCTCTCCTTGGCTCAGTTTTTGATTGCAAAGTCTTACTCCATTTTAACTGCAGTTTAACAAAAGTGGATGGATGAGAAAAAACTGTGGTTTTAAGTACAGGAACAATTTTCAACTTCCTGGTTAAGACTTAAAATTGTTGATTCCAGTCCAATTGGTTTGAGCCTACAACCCAAACTAAAATCCCAAGCAAGGCACAAAAGGAACGATAGTCCAAATGGCCCCGTTCTGCCAGATGAGGAAAGCCAAAAATCATCAGGTGAAAGAAGCGTTTAAGAAAAATAACATAAGGGGAAAAAAAGCCTAGAAAAAATACCTAGAAATTACCTAGAAAAGAGCTGAAGCGCTCTCTGATCTCTGGGGGTAAGGAAGAGCAGCAGCTTACTAAACAGCATTTGTGGGAAGGGGTCTATGTATTTTGCTGCAGACAGTCTCCATAACAGAGCATCTGCCCCCTCCCACTCCCTCCCAATGTTGCTATACTACTGGCAGTTTCACTGGAAAGACAAAAACTAAAAAGAACAGGGAATCAGCTCGCCTCCAGAGACAACGCTAAGAGGGCGTACTGTGCCGCACAGCTACACCAAGCACGGTTGCTTATCCTCAGGGAATTGAAGAGATAACTACCACCCAACAGCTTCCATGAAAGCCGCCTTCTGTCCCTTGCAGGAAGTCCTTTCACCTCTGAAGGACACACTACTGTCTCTCCGAGAAGGGCTGAAGCAGCAGGTAGTGTGGCAAGGCATGAACTATACTACGTCCTATTCCATAATTAAACAGCGACTTTTAGCCCTCAAAATTAAAAGAAGTCTTTAAGAGACTTATGAAACTAATAAAGCTTTCTCCCCACAAAACAAGAACCTAGGTGTACAAAATAAGTGAAAGCAAAGGTTTCGGCTTCCTTTTAAAAAGCACCACTAATGTAAAGGCCAGGTGCATCTAATCAGGCTAGTTCTCCTAACATGGCAAAAGGCATTCTTGGAGTTAGGTGAATTTTCAAATGAGTAAAAATTAGGGGTTTGACCTGTTTTTTGGCTATTAAAATGTTCTCAAAATCTTGAAAGCACAAGACCCAAAAAAGATAATGACACTCATCTCAAACAGGCCTTTGCTTTGGAAGTTGGTCCCAGTAACCCACAGTTAAATGCAACTGTAAACCACTGACAACCACAGAGCATTGGAACATGAGGACGGTAAACAAACACCATAATCTCTTTGCTTATCCAGCAAAGTCATAAGCATACACTCATGATACCACAGAAATGGTTTAAACAACAGATATTCTACTTTCCTGCTTAAATTAGTTTTTAAAGAGACACAGAGATATGTTGTGGTGGTATTAATATCTCAAAACTGTTCGCACTAACAAGCATAGTAAGATGATTTAAGCAGATATGTTTACAGATTTAATGGGCCTTTTTTTCCGTCAAACTGACATTTTCATAATTCCACTTTCAGCTTGCTGAACTCAGGTACCTTTTTTCTTTTCATACATCAATACAGTCTTTTCTGTTCCTGGATATATCTATTTTTTTCCCCTCACCATCTTTCACTTAAATCCCTTTTTCTTTTTGCGACCAGCATGCAAAAAATGTTGAGCTGCTGATTAACAATGAGACAATCTATACTGCATGCCACCTTTTATGGAATTACTTGAACGCGTAAGACAAATCTAAGATTACATAGCAGCGACAGTGCCTGACTTGACTGTATTAATTAGACTAGACAAATAATATTATCTAATTTACTAATATTTTGAAACCAAAGTTTGCTGTTAGTGACTGCCAAACTCATAACCCAGAAGCAAACTGCTCGTTTGAAAACATCTACCTCTTCTACCTTTGTAAACCAGATTACTGAAAACCTCACGCTCTGCAACTTGTTAACGTGATACATTGGTATTACAGATTGAAAATACTTTGACAGCTTTAATGTGTCCTTTTCCAGTGTAATGGGTTGGGGCATAAAAATGAATGTTTTTCTCCAACATGATCCCTCAGCTCCTTACTGAAGATTTCAACTCATTTTACCACACATGATGAAGCATCTTCCTTGTTATAATGTGACAATGGCACTACTGAGCACAACAATTTGAGTCTGAATGTGCCACTGCAAGACAGAAAAAATCTGAAGAGGCAATTCCACCTAGAACTATACAGCAAATGCATAAGAAAGAGGAAGAAGAATAATTAAAGATGCATTAGCACAGTCTGAAAAACAATGCTCTTGACAAAAGAACCCTTGGTACCTCTGGTAAAAGGGGAACAGCACAGAGATTAGCTGAATTAGAGACAGGCGAAGAGTTGGAGCGATTCTGATTCTCTTTGAAATACTTGAAATGTAAATGTCTCTGTTCAGACAAAGTCAATTTTAAAACAATCTCACTATAAAATAAATCACTTCTGAAAGGTTTTTAAGTCTAGGAAAAAACCTTTTCCTAATTAACCAGCTCAAGTATTAAATGTGACACGTGGAATAACCAAAAATGTATTAAGTATGACCCAGATACTTTTATTTCAAGCAAATTAACATACAACACATTGAACATCCCACACACACTACTGCCTTTTTTTCCCCCCTACGGTGTGGTTGCTCTGAAAGTTTGGAGTGCAGTTTTGTAACCTGTGCTGAAATTATTCGTTGCCTCATACCACCTCACAACACATCACTTGTCCTGCAGCTTGTATGTTTGGTCTCAACTGCTGATCAGAAAAGATCTCAACCACAAAAATCAGCAGCTAGTGAGATTTTGATGCAATCCGGATCACACCTCTAATAATTACTGTGTCTTCAGAGAGAAGCAGCTCTTTGGATCTTTTGTTTTGGTATGGACCAATCTTGGTTTACAAAGTACCTTTAGAGAGACTGCCCTGAGGAAAGTAGTCAGATCTGTATTTGACATATTAAACCCCATATTATTTTTTCCACAGTTCTCATGTCCACTATTTTCCAAAAATAAACACCACATTGAATCTCCTCTGCTAAACAGACTAAGCCATTTTCTGTACTGCAAAACTGCAGGAGAACCAGTATGTGGCCCCGTAAAAGAACCAATCCTGTAAATTTTATTCATACATTTGACAGGAGCTAACCATCACGATCATCTGTACGCTGGTTCCTAACATATTTGGTAGCGTTTGGCAGCCTTCATTTCAGTCTCTGGACTTTCAGAAAGGAGTACATTACTGACTGCTGGACCAAGTTAAATATTTCTTCACAGTCTCAAAATGAAATTAAAATTTTTTAAAGATTCAAATTGTGAAAGACACCTGTTTTAATAACATATTCTAGTGAGTTTCTATAAAGATCTAAAATACAAGATTTTGATAAAAGCACACATTTTAAATCACTTGTTTTTGCACAGTGCATGGACCCTTTAGAATGGTATAAAGCAGTCGTACACAACAAGGGAATCATTCTATTTTAAACAGAACCAAGTATTCTTTCAGCGTTTGTAAACCTGGAAATCTTATTGCCACTCCAAATCTGTACTGTACTTTGCACATAGCCACACCGAGTACCCCCCTCAGTACAGGGAAGCAGAACCACGCGGATTCCCAGCCCCATTCATTAGTAAGTTTTGCATCGTTTACTTGTGTTTTCTACAGAATTAGCTTGCAAAAAGCGTGGGAGGTTTCAGGAGTGATGAAACACCACAGCTATCCTGGTTCTGCTGCAGTGTATGAATGCCTAGCACCCTGGTGTGTCTCACAGGGATGCATAGCCCAAAGAAGGCAATCTGAACTGATCAAGATATTCCTGAGGGAACTCTTCATTAAATCCTAGCCATTTATAACGCTAACTCATTACAAGAAATAATTACCATAGCAACCACTGCACACCATGCATTTGCTAGCACGAACAACAGTGTGTCTTCTTCGGGGAGGAAGTGGGAGGGAAACAAGTCAAAACAAAAAACTTCTAGAGAGATTTAGTACAGTCAGTTAAAATTAGATTATGTTTTCCTATATTTTCTTTTATTTTCATCAAAAGAACGTTTCCAATATTAAGTATACTATTTCAAACAAGCAGCAAACATTTCAGAATTTACAAGTAAGATGAAGCGTGTCAACATTTCACAAGGTTGTGTACCAAAGCCCTTTAGTGCTTTTACTTAAAATAGCACTTCACATACTCCAATCCATCCGATTGCGCTTAGGCTGCAAAGGCAAGCTAGGCTGCTAGCTGAAGACTTGAGGAACCTGGCTTTGATATTTTTTTTTATTTTCCTCTCTGTATCAGAATTCCTGTGAAACTCTCATTTTAGCTTACATGCGCAAAAGACATTTAGATGCCTGAGGACCCAATCCCAGAAAACAAAATGCAATTTCTCAGCCATAAAAATGGAACCGGCACTGCCCTAACCGCTTTATTGCAAACATACTATAGACTGTGACATGCTTAGATGCTCACAGCAGTGGAATCACGCAACAGCAGGATAAAGATTGATGCAGAACCAGGGCCAAAATAGTTGTACAGAAGACAGATTGGGGGAGTTCAGATCTAGACAAGACATCTTCACCAATGTGAAAAACAAAAGTAGAGGTAAACCAGGAATAGCTCGGTTGCCTTAAGCTACCTTAGCCTTCATCACCAACGATCCCTTTATGTTCCTATGGAACTCACTGAGAGCTTTTTTTATTATCTCCCAAGGCCCACATCTGTTTCCACTGGCCAGGATTTCAAAGGCTGCAGGACCAATCGTGAAAGGCGAAACTCTAATACCTTGTGAGATATTTAAAGTGTCCAAAGAAACCTAGACAATTCGAGACAGCCAGTTAAACTTCCGTCTGCTGTTTTTAATGCCTAGTTATCTCAGAATTAGTAACAAGAGCCAGGACTTGTGAGGATGGTGCTTATCATCTGCACAGAGAAGTGGAACTGCTCAACTGAAGGTTGCACAGCCAGTTCTGGCACAGTCTTATACTTGACATTTATGAGGCTTGCCTAGGAAAAAGAGTTAGCAAAATAGCTTTGGACGTTCTGGCCTCTGAAGGCCTGGAAAAGTGTATTTCATTAGGAAGTTTTATAATATCAATTACAGATTTCAAAGAGCAAAAGGTTCTGCCCCCTTCTGAGCTCCTCCCACTTGTCAAGCTTTCCCTTCCTTTCTTCAGAGAAAAATCACTATTATTTTACTTTACAGGTTAAAAAAAAAGCAAGAAAGTTAAACCCTTGGGGCTGGGAGACTTGCACTTTAGAGGACTCTATAATGAACTATTTCATGGTAGGTAATCACTTTAATCGTGCTTCTTTTCCTCAATAAAAGTTTCCCTGTCTGTACTCTCCAAGTGCTCTCCAATCCTTCTCTAATACAGTGCCCAGAGGGTTAGAGTGCGTTCCAGCACTGGAACATTGGCCTGGGCAAAAGGCAAAAATCCTTTACTCTTCTGGCTGATTTTCTTCCAAATGCGTTTCAGGATGACCATCGTATTTTAACTCCAGCACTATGCAGAACATGGTTTTGCTAACAATTACAACAGGATCTTATTGTATCACTTTTCCGTTGTTAGCCTTCCATTTTGCATCTGGGTTTTTCAGTTAGGTTTCACAAATGTTATATTTTTTAAAAACTTTGGATGAAATCCTGGACTGCTTTCATTGGCTGTAACCCTCTATTTTGGATTAAAAGACAGAAATACGGATTTGAGACCCACTCCAATGGTTTGGGCAAAGGGAAAAAAGAAAGGAGAAAATGTCTTACGAGTTTTGATCCTTCTATCTGACTGAAAAATGAGATGTGATTCCCAGTTAGACGCTATGTGCACCTACCCAAATTCGATCATCAGTGCTTTTCTGTAATGGGAAGGAAGGATTCCTGACAGTAGTGGAGGTTCATTGCCCTGGTTCGGCATCTTCCTGACCTCCCCTTCTGAAGTGCTTCGTTTGTACACAATTATAAAGCATGAGCTTTCAAACATTTCTTGGTATTAACAGCTGATTAACACTGTATCTATTTGTAAGTCGGAGATAATTTGAAGGGTTGCTATTTTAAAAATGTGTTTCTTTTAAAATCTGCCTCTCTTCAGTCCTATTTTGAATGCAACTTCTAGTTTATCATCCCATTGGAACAAGTGCGTTAGTTCACACCATTGAAAAGAAGCCATTTCTCAAATGCTGCAAAATAACGGTTCACATAGAAATAAACACTGAAACTTACAGCAATGTCTTATGCCTGCACAACCCCTTCCTCCCCCCACCTTTGCGTCTTGCCAACTACTAACAATAAATGTAAAAGTAATCCTAGTTTTTATTTGAAGCTATCTCAGCTTTAAAAGAACCTTCCAAAAATGATTGATGCTATGATTTAAACCCATAGGTAACCCCTGAAATCTGCTTTGAATAGCAACAAATGCCTAACAATATCTTGAGCGCTTGTAGCAAAGAAATCTAATCTCTGAACTCCTAAAGGTCAAGATTTACTGCCTGGTAACATGGCTCAAGTGTAAATGCTCTGTAATACTACACTAGGTGATTGCTTTGCTCTCTAGACAATGTCAATTTTGTCCAAGTAGCAGCAGATGTGTCTAGCATTAAGTCAGAATGGTGTCAAGGGCCCTTCTTGAACAGTACCACTTCTCAGAGAAACTGGTCCTAAAGCCCTAGTCTATTAAGACCATACCCAAAAGACAGACATTTAAAACTTAAAGGAGGCTGGAGAATCAAGGTGCATTAGAGCTCTAATGTTGCACAGTCAGAAAGCCCAGGAGAAGAAATTCTCTTGTGATACAAATGCACATCCTAATCGCACAAGCCTTCCTAGCTTCTCCATAACCAGTGCAGCTAAGGTAACTTACACCAGAACAGCATTTAGCTCTGAATATACTTCTCTCCAAATGTCTTCCTCCTGAATTTCCTCAATAAGGTGCTGCCATGGTCTCCTCCCACACAGGGTACCCCTGCATTCCCTGGCTCTTTTACCTGAGCCATTTATGCCCCATACCCATGCCAGCTATGAAATCCCACCCTAAAACTACTTTTCAAAACCATTCGTCATTGCTCTGACCTCTCCAAACTACAGAAACACAACAGTCAAAACTTCATTAAATTAAATACTACCTATTTTATTATGATACGTTCTCTGTCCAAGAATAAGAAGATAGGGAAAGCACATCCCATTTGCAAATACATAGCTGTAGTCAGTCTGCAGAGGATCCAGTGCCCTTTAGTTCTACTTCTGTAAAAGAAGCAACACAAAATGGTTCCAAAAACAAGAGTGGAAGTTCCTCGCACACTTTCCCATTTCCTACTGCCAACACTTGTAGTTGCGTAACAAAGCAGGTTGAACACTGTTCCCAGCAGAGCTTTTACACATCTGATGGTAGCCCTTCCCACGCTGGTGGTGCAGAGCAGGCCCAGGCGGCCTCAGGAAACACCAGACAGGCCGACGGTATATTTCATGTCTGCAGTGTCTAAAGAATATTCATGGAGAAGCTTAGGACAGCTTGAAGGCTAGCACTGGCTAGCTAAAACCAAGGACAGCATTTCCCAGGAGTCTGAATTTCAATGAAGACTGAAGTATCCTCGTTAGATTTCAGTCCCTGGGCCTGTAGGTATTTTCTACTTATTTTCCCCCAATGCTTTTTAATTGTGTCAGAAGGATTCAACCAAGAGTTTCCATTTTACAGGTCCATTGTTTTTGTGACAGTAGGCGTGAAGTAGAATGATAATAATAAGTACTTTAAGACTTTCCTTCTTTCCACTGCTTTCCAAAATCAATTCTGTAAGGATTTATCTAGCACCCACCTTATTCTGCTGTACTAGAGCCAGACTGTTCTTGATCACAAGCATTGCTAAAACCACTCCAATTTCTCAATACTAGGAGACAGAGGTCCCTCCATCTCCTCCCTGAATGCATTCTTCTAGGGATCATCAAGCACCGAGTCTCCAAGAAGAAAAAGAATAACAAAAAATGCAGAGTCAATTTTGAGGAGGAGGCAAAATAGAAAACCAAGGCTGAAGTCAATTCCTTCATAAACTTTTCATGGAAGGCATTAAGCAGCCTTTTGAAAACACTCTGACAGAATCAGACTCTTTTTATGTGCAAAAGTCACACTGGGGTACCTAAAAAAATCAATGTAAAATCCTAGTGCAAACAACAGAGTTTAAAATAAATTACGTTGGCTGAGTTTCTGGCTTTAAATCATACGAGTAATTTCACCAGTGCTACTAGAGTAGGCATTCCGCCGTCATTAAGCTCTGAATGGCAGCAAATGTAATTTAACTTCTCTGAACGGCATCATTTGGAATAGGCCCAGGAAAACCTAGTATAAAACTAATTTCTAGCAGCATCAGATATGTAAGTATTTACAGAGCTCTTTGTAAACACACTGCAATTAAAAACATTTAATAGAGAGCAAACCCACTTTACCATATGGCAAATCATCTTCCATTAAGGCAAGAGAGCCTTAGTGTCTGACAAAGAGGGCAAGGGAGACAGACTGTAAATTCCAAAGACCTGACAGAGAAGGGGCCCCCAAAATAGCTTGTCTAGGTTGGAATTGCAGCATCGATGACAGAAGAAGTAGCCCCAGGCCTCAAATCTTTGCCATGGGATGCAAAGACACCTGTAAAAATCCCTGTGTAGGACCAACATATCTTACATGAAAAATAATTGCTTCCAGCAGCAGGAAATATGAGGTGCAGCATTATCCTGGAACATCACAGCCTGTTAGCGCTGTCAAGAACTGCATCAGGAGATTAATCTCCATCTATGCAAGGCTTTCTCTTGAGTTAAAATTTCACATGCAAAGGCAGCATGGAGGGGAAAGGCTAACAGTGGAATGGAAAATATAGCCGATCTCTGCAGCAAAACTCTTGGAATCCTCCTTCAGGATCCATTTGATACAAGGTGAAGAAAAGAGGACTCAGCAGAGTTAACCATACTCTTGAAATTGCTCAGAAATACATATTCTCCAAAGAAGGCACATATTTGATTTTATTTTTTTTTTAAGACAGAAATGTGGTATGGTGGCTTAAAGAAAAGAAATATTTCTCTTCCTTTGTTACCAAGTTGTTTGCTGGAGTCCTGCCTGCGGAGCCTCCCAGGTGACCCTAACTTTTCAAATTAGGCCTCATAGAAGCTAAATACAGAAGAGGTTTTCAGGGAGAAGGTGAAATACTTATCATTCCCTGAAAACTGCTACTGTACAGAAACATCGAGAAAGACAGTAATCCTACGTCCTTCATTCCTACAAGGCAGCTTATGAATCAGGGTAACTGCATCTCCAGCTGCCCAGTGCTGGAATAGCTCTCCCTCTGTGCGATGGAAAGCAAACGTCTGCTCCACAGGAAGGTATCAGCAAGAGTAATACGTGATACAGCCAAGCTCTGGAACTCCCTGCAGCAAAAAAATCAGGTGATGACCTCGGTAAGATTCAAGTATGGACTGACAGTGCAGACAGGGAAAGTACTGTAAAATATGACAGAGAACAACCACAAGAACCAGTCTCCAGGGCACAGGCAGGTCATAAGCCAATGAAGGAAAAAGCTGCCCCACTTCATCCAAGTGCCAGCCCACTACTATGGAATTTTTGCACCTGCAGGGAAGCACATCTGAACACGCTCTGAGCGAGGCTTGGCATAGTGAAGAAAATATCTCCAGAAGCCTAGTTTAGAATCTGCAGTGATCTTGGTGACCAGAGGTGTCTGTACAGAGTCCATTTTTTACATAGCTTTTACAGGATGTCAGACAGAGTTGTCAAATGGCTCAGAAACACCTGAGTAGTCTTCAGTGAGTTAAATGCTTTCATAACAGGTCAAAGTTGAGTGACATTTTTAAGCTTCAATTTGTCCTAAGTGAACCAATACGCAAAACTAATGAGATCATAAATTTCTCCTCCAGTTAATGTGCTAGGTGGAGGATGGAGAACAGGGAGAGGCAGGAAGATGAGAGACTGCCCAAACTCATGAACTTGATTAAACTAATTTAATCTGCAACAAAGAATAAGACCCATAAAAGCAGAGACATTATTCACTGGGATATGATATTCACACAGAGGATGGCTTCAGCTGCTCTGCCTGCCCAGGATTCAGACTGACCTAGCCCTAGTTACAGGAAGAAACAAAACACAAGGTTGTTTAACAAGAAAGCCACATGGGCTTACAATTATTTTTATCTTTTTTTTTTTTAAGGTTCAGTACAATAACGTGCTCCTATTAGAACCCAAGAACTGTAATTTTCTCAATCTATCATCTTTTTAAAATCATAGGAATGGTCTAGCAATGGCTGTAACTGCATGAAGTCTGACAAGTTACACATGTATACATTGACTGAACTGCTACTCCTACAACTACAGCAAATATAAAATATAGAAAGCATCATCCTGCGTTAAAGCAACATAATCTCATACCTTATCTCTATTAGCAGGTAGCACACATCAATAGATACACAGGAGGACTGAAGAAACGGCAGGTAGATATGAAAAAAACATTCAGAGCAATGCTTCAGCTTACTGTATTAGTTACAGTCATCACATATACTAAAGCATGAGACTGTCTGCCAAAATTCTTGGGGCTTTTATTTCTTTAATCCTTACAACTCTTATTTGAGATTAATCGGATTGGCATTTTCCAACCGTAAAGTATTGTTTTGGTTATATATGTACACAGACACACACACCCAACTACCAAAATTAAACCTATGCACATTAAATTGCTTATTTTGAAAATGTCTTTAAAAAAACCCCTGTACCTTCTCATAGTAAAAAACTAGCTACTTGTAAACTAACTGCTTATTTCAAAATTCAAGTTCATTATATTAGCAGTTACGAAAATCAAAATTATATATAATTAGATTTTTTTTGTAAACTAAATTCCTGCTTCCTTTTGCTTGAATTTGAGAGTTGACAATAAACATGTCAAATGTATATGGACTCAAAACTGGATAGCAGGAATATTATTTAGTCTAAGCTTATGAGCATTGCTACAGTAAGCCTAAATCTTGTCACGTTTGTGAAAAGGCTGTACATCCCTACAGCATCCACCAAACTTCTGCCTTGTTTTTGGGGCAGAAGGACCGAGCACTGCCACAAGACTCAAAGCCTGATAGCGTAGGGAATAGACTGCCTTTGCGCAAGGTATATTGCGGCTGCTGTGAGACAGGCATACGCAGACTTTTAATGATCTATCGGCCTTGTACTTGAGCTTGAGAACTCAACAGCCCCTAGAAACGTGGAGCGTCCAGGCTGGGGCTTACTTTTCCTGTTTAGGGGTTTCCTCCAGTCTGACCAGTCAAGGCATAGAATCTTAAGCGTGGCGTAATTCTGGCATTGTTCATATGGTACCTGGGGAGGATGATCAGTTTGTGGGTTCATCAGGACTTCAGACACATGTCTGATAAATACAAGATGAACAAATTCCTTGTTTGAAAGTTAATCCAGTTTCCTCAAATACTCCAGTATGGGCTCATGCCCGTTTAATGTGGAAACGGGCATGTTTACTCACTGCAACATCTTTTTGCACTTTTTCCTTAGGGACAGCCAAGGTAACAAGTCACAAGGAAGCTGGAATTTCCAGCCAGCCTGAATTGAATCCTTAGTTCTGGAAGTCTGAGCATGAGAATTGCTTTTCTGAATAAAACTCCTATGTTTCTTATATATCCTTACTAATTTCTTATTTACTTGTCACAGTTCAGGACTGAAAGAACATTACACAGCGCTCCATCTATTTCTTTCCCTGTTAGTTAATACTGGTTTGAGTTTCCTTCCACAGCATGGTTTGTGTGCCTCAAGTTCATAATAAAAACAGAGAAAGGGAAGTCCACTACCTGGCATGCAACCTCAGAGCACAGGAAACCAGATCAGTGCCAGATTCTTTCACAAATTCTGGTAAATTGGATATGGCAAGATTCTCAAAATCTAAGCTCTAGCCTCTGTGTCTCAGCTCCTCCTTTTTCTTTTAAAAAACACAGCATTCCCTGGTTTTGTAGTGGGGTGGTTTTCTGAGGATTACATTGAAGAGTGCAAGGGTCTGCAAGCTTCAGCAATGTGGGCAAAGTACTTAAGAGACAAAGTTAAGGCAGTAAGGCCTTCCAGGGGGTAAAACTAAAATATATATATATACTGCTAGTTGATGAATTATATCTGTTAGCCTTCACTTCCCCCATCACCCAATACATGCGATTTCACATTCTTCACGTTGACCTAAAATCTTACCTTCAGTATACCTTTTCCCTGATAATGCCTAAATTCTTACATTTCCCACCTGCAAATCATCTATTTGCTTTGTGCTGTGCACCACTGGCTATTAAGGATTGAAAGGAGACCAACCTATTTCTCTTAGATCCCTGGATTTGAATCACAAAATGTTATAATTCCCAGCATGCGATCACAACTGTAACGAGCTAATTCTTAATTAAACAGAGGTTGAAGCTCATTGTTTAATTAAACAGATGTAAGTGCCTAATCATTCAACTATTCCAAGCATACACTGCATATCATTTAATCTCACCACCCACACAACGAAGGCACAGCTCTAAGTCTTTGCTGCAATCAAACTATTTCAAATAAGCCAACCTATGCTTTTAACAAAAGAATTTTTCTGATGACTGGATAAGTAGGTAAAAGAAGAGTGAATGTGAATTTATTAAGAGAGCTGTTTCCAGCAAAGTGTGAGTGAAATGAGAATCTCTGCGTGGAGGAGGAAATGGCCTTGCAGCACGCCCACACCTCTTGCTTTTTCTGACATACAGAGGCCACCCTAGGAAAAGCTTTATAACACTATATATGCCTTTCTAACAACACTCCTGTAATGCGTAGGGTACTGTGCAGATCCTTGTTTGGGCAAAGCGGGTAAATTTTACTCAGAACACTTTAAGAAAGCCTGAGCTGTATGTTCATACATACAGTCAACAATTCAAAGATCTACGAGATGAACCTACCTGCAATGCTAGACAGACTCTTTCTTAGGTGTTCAAAGCGAGATATCTGACATCAGGAGACAAATACTTTTCTATATATCCTTTTTGTGTAGCAGTCATAAGATAGCTACTTTCTGGAGCAAAAGAGAATATCTGAAAGGGTTTTACTGCATGAAGGGAAAATAGAGACTGATAGATTATACATTCAGCTTTTTACCCATACCTGACAGATCCAATTGTTTACGAGGAGGGCAGGGGGAAAGAAACAGACACGTTTCTCCAGATTCCTGAAGCCACCTGGCAAAAACAGGATGAATCCCAGAATGGACTGAAAAACATGGACAGAGAGTCTGAATTAGAATATTTAGCAGTGAAAGGCGCTTAAGACATGGGCAAAGAAGCTGTAGGCACGCTTCCATGTTTGACAAGATAGTCACCACAAAAGGAACCTGCTGACTTTCTGCTTCCAGCCACTTGTTTCCATTCCTTGTGCCAGTGGCCACTGTCCTCTTAGACTGCACTACAGCATACACTGAAGGTGGCAGTGTGACAGAGAGAATAGCCCCTTGTCTCTCTCATCCAGCGATTTCGAAGTTAAACCTCTGTTCCCACCTGATATCCCAGCACAAGAGCATTTGTCAGCTGGATCAGAAGGTTTGGCTGCAAACAACTCCCTCACCCAAAAATAAAGTTCCCTGGCCTTGCCTGCGGAAATGCCTATACCAGTAAAGCACAGGGAACGCATGAAGATGAGGAAGGTGTTGAGGATTGGTTTGGTTTCTTGGTTTTGTAAGATACATCCATGCAGATTTAAGAATGAACATCAAATTACGGACTCAGTGTTCTCCATTCTACTGCTTGTAAGCTGCAGCTACACAATAAAAAAAAAGTTTTATTTTTATTATTATTTTAAACAAGAGTTAATTCAAAGTGATTTAAAAGAAAAGTGAATAGTCAAGCTAATTTCAGTAATGTAGTTCAGAGGACAGAGGAGATAGTAGCCTCACCGTAGCAGGAGCAAGAGGCAAGAGTAGGGGAGCAAGAACTTCTCCGATTAGCTTTACCAGAGGCTTCATAATGCAGAATTGCCTGTGCCTACCACAGACTAACACCCTGACCTGAAGACTCAGGTACCTGTGGCCAGAGAAAGTTTGTTAAGTCTTTAAAATGAGATAAACATATGGACTGTTTGCTGTTTTCTTACAGGGGAGGCTGGATCATACCTTTTCAAGGGAATAGGAGTCCCTTACTTAGCAAGTATCAAGCCAGTAGCCTAACGTACAGCCTGGAGGTGCTTAGACAATCCAGTAGTGAGCAAAGCACACAGTCCTACATAGAAGAGCACGTGCAAGGATTAATCACACCAGCAAGGAGTGGGTCCTTTGTGCTCTTATTGCCCAGTTAAGCAGTCCAGGCTTTAGCCCTTACAAATGTCTACTAATTGTCTGAACTTTTACGGATACCCAGCTATGAAGCTGATTACTGAAAAACCTCAAGACACACCTGCAGCAATTAGTTTTCTGAAACTACACATCAGGTGGGAAATAAAAACATGGGAACTGTCACAAGAGGAGAAGCAATACATTTGGAAATGAGTTGTTCTAGCTCAGCTTTTCTAATCCTCATGACAGCAAGGTTACGCTTGCCGGCATGAGTCTCTCCACAACAGTCCAAATTATTTTTAACAGGTTTCAAAGCGAATACCACAGTGCAATCATATTGTTTTTTCCCCATATGTATAGCCTTCATAAGGAAAAAAAAAAAAGTGCCAGTTAATAATTATTCCACAATGGGAAATTTAGTGTTTTTGTTGGGGTTTTTGCAAACCCTAAAGTAAGAAGAAAAACAGACATTTAAACTTCCTATCAGCCACTGCTAACAAATTAGCTTGTGCCGCCAGTAATGTTATAAACTGACAGGATTCCTGTTGTTAGACTTGATGATCAGCAGCATCACAAAGGAACACGGAACAACCAGTGAACTTTCCACAAAGACAGTTTGCTTCCCATAGATCTCCATACATAACCTTTACTGGTCTCAGTAGGATCATTACATCCATTAGACTGTGGACTCAGCACTGCTTTAGCTCTTAACTTAATACAACTGAGACTTTTTTTTTTCACTTTCCTATTGGGAAGTAGCATGTGCAATTTTAGTGATTTCTTAGATCATTCCATAAGTAAATCAAATATTCTTTCAAGCCTAGTTATCAAAATTGTGTCCTTTGATACTACATCCTCCATCAAACTGCAGTAATCCAGATCAACACATTTTAAACCTCCACTATCTCTCCTAATATCATTCTAGCAGATAGAGTAATTAAATTTGTACTCTTTTTTTAAGTCCTACTCAATAAATCTGAATAAATTAACAACGCATTACTAAGGCTGCTACATTAAATTTGCATAGTGCATTTAATGAATATGCAACTGCAAGTGAAAAGGTCTGCTACTGTGAACCTTCCACATTAGCATAACTACTTCCAGCATGTTTCTTAAATAATGCACTCATTTGCACATCACTGACTTGGCTAATTCTGACTTCAGTCAGGGTAGCCTTGTAATTAAGACTCTTGCTTTAATTTTTAATGAAGTTTATGTTACATCAATCCTGACAGTAATGAGGGGACATGGAAACAAAAAGGCTGCTAATAATTAAATTCACAAACCAGTTTGAGGGATAATAATTCCTGAGGAGAAATTACATGACTAATTATTAATTAAATATTCATACTATTGCAGGGCCATCTCCCTTAACTGCTCCTTCTTGTTGGTAATAATGCTGAGATGTGGATGCCTTCCTGCAACCATTCTGATTTTAAGATCTTTGGTTAATTTTA
This sequence comes from Charadrius vociferus, assembly GCF_000708025.1. Lineage (NCBI taxonomy): Eukaryota > Metazoa > Chordata > Aves > Charadriiformes > Charadriidae > Charadrius > Charadrius vociferus. Next base: position 5,438,371 of record NW_009648526.1, read on the forward strand.
GTGCACCATTAATCAATATGACACAAAAAATAAAATTGCTTTAATTGGTATCATTTTATTGTTTCTAAATATTACTACAGTTGGTTTAGTTGTGTAGAATTAATCTAGTTAGTCGGTGCCCATTTTATGGGAACATAAATCCAGTTTATATCCATAAACTTCTAATGGCAGGACAACTTGACCTTTTTTTGTAACATTACTGTTTACAGATAATTACACCAACTCTTTAAAAGGTTGTTTAATAGCTTTGCATTCATCATAGTAAAATGAAAAACATGCAATATTATTTAACTCCAGACTATTCTAAGAAGGTCTCCAAGACCCTAATTTACCCCTGCTGAAAAGTAAGCAATATTAATTTGTGTGTTTTTAAGAAATCTATGAGAGCTTTTCCTCAAATGCATACAAACAGATTGAAAGTGTTTGGATATGGATCTCTATTCATCTTTTACACAACTTAGATTACACACGTAACAAAAATAACAGCACTGCAATGACATCTTTCACAGAAAGAAAGATGTCAGTGTGTGGCTTTCTGCATGACACAGGTCTTTGAAATGATAGTTTTCCAATCTCTCGTACACAAATACCATATATTCACAGAGGAATTAGCCTGATTAATCCTAATTTATGTCGACATTTACATCAGCCAGGATTCTGCCTGCTGAAAGTCTCATAATAAACCTTCAGGATTACATGTTTATTAACAGAAGTCCAGTTTGGAGGAAAGTTTAGCAAGAGGAAAGAAATTATTTAAATCAAGCTTATTAGTCACCAAACTCAGTTGCACGATGAATTTGTTTTAAAATTTATGTTAGTGCTTTAAAGAGAGAACATTTTGCATAGCATAAAATTGATTTTCAAATTATTAAAAAGACATAATGCATGTCCTTTTATCCTGAAGGGGCATTTGGAAATTCTGCACCAGGGCAAACATTTCATTTTTCTAATAATTCAAACCAGTTGATTCATCAAAGTGAAACAAGTCCATCACCATACACGGGGCAATGATTCCCTTTAGCTAGCGCTTGTCACATTACTACAATCTGACAGGTTTGTAGGGCATTATTACTAGGTCTGATTTGTACCACTCTATCCCTTTTACTAAATCTTAAAAATCTTTTTAACTTTTCTTTTTTCTCTACTCTCTTAAACTAACACCTGAAGGCAATTTAAATATACCACTCCATAATGAAATACCACTTTCATTCTCTCTAGAATTAAGATGTCGTTATCAGCCATCTGTTCCTGGTCCTGCTCTCTATTTCTTCCATCAAAGCAATAATTCCAGGCATGAAACACCTCATTGGAGCAACAATCACCTGAAACTGCCGGAGTGCTGCAATACAAGGGTGGGCTTGGCTCGCAGGGGGAACAGCAATTGAAGAAACTTTTTCAGATAACTTGGTGTCACTATACGCAGCAGGTGAGGAGGCATCCTTCTTTCTCTTTCTTCCCTCCTCCCCGTTTCTAGAAGCAGTATCTCTTCATTGCTTTACTTGTGCTCCCTGAATTACAATATCTGGTATACAAGACAGAAGGCATCTGGTGTTCTCCGGTTAAGGATCAAAGTCTCAGTTTAAGGACCAAAGATACAGGGCCCATACTGAAGCGTCTCGATGAAGTTCAGTGGATGCTGAGCTAGGATTTGAGGCTAGCAGTCAGAAAAGCACAACTCCAGCTGTGCTACTCTGAACATCACCAGCAGTTTTACACACATACAAGCTGTAGCAACAGCACACAGGCTTTGATTCTTACCCACATTTCCACAAGGTACGCAGAGCTTGTTCTGATCAGGATTTCAAACAGTGGGGAGGGAGGGGTGAAGAAGAAGATGGGGAGAGACGGGAAAATACAGGATGTGATTGCAGGGCCCATAGGTGACTACCCAAGTGGGAGTCTTCCCTCAGAGGTTAGCCACCAGGCAGCACATGACCAGAGGCGTCAGGGCTCCGAGGTTTTGACCAGGAATTTTTCAGGCAGGTGCATGACTGCATATATTGTGTGAGCATACACAGCAAAATCAGATGCACCTGACTTGCAAACGCATCAGACCTACCTGTCTACATAGATGATCTGTACCTAGGCAGCGAGGTGTGTTATTTCCCCCCCTGCAGTAGGTATAATACAGGGCACGAATGAAGCAATGCTTGTTTGGTGGACCTGATGCAGTGGACATACCAGACCTATGCGCACCTGCCAGATGTCCAGTCCAGGACATTGCAGAACCTAGTCTGAATTATACTGTTATCCTAGCTGGATATAAAGACGTCTAGAAATCCTAAATTAAAATGTCTAAATTCCTTAAATTCTACCAGCATAAGATTTCCAGGAAAGAAAACAGGGTTTGTCTGGGAAAGCCTGCCCGAGAGGTAGCCCTATTAATAATACCCACTAGATTAAACTAAAACCAAACTTACTGAAAGGTTAAGTTAACTTCTTGTTTTCTCTCAGATGCGTTGGCATTTTATGTATATTTTCACTTCCCTTGCTCTGCAAGTTACACTGCCACACCACACCATTAGTTTCCATTCTCTGCCTCCCTGTTATAGCTAATGTTGCTAGTTGTTTATTTTCATTTTGGGAAATTTCCTGACAGACATTTTGGCTACTCATTTAATGATTTCCAGTCTCCATTTTTTCCATGACAATGGCTAGCATCGCTGCTAAATTTTACTTGTCTTCAAATGAAGTATCATTTTTTAAAAAAGTTGACGGAACATTAGAAACTACCCCATCAAAGTCTAAAGGTACGATGAAAGAGAAGGGGTGACCACATACAGCTATTGTATTAAAAAGGATGGACTTGGGAATTACAGACCAGTGTTCCTCGTTTTACTGCTGTCGTGGTTTGGCCTCAGCCAGCAACAAAGAACCACGCAGCCGCTCGCACAACTCCCACAGTCGTGGAAAAGGAAATCGTCAGGGCCAAACTCGTGGGTTAAAAGACTGTAATTTAACAGAACAGCAAAAGGAAAAGACGAAAACGCGATTACGGTACCGCCGCGCAGCGCACCGACCGGACCCGCAGCGCCGCAGCCCACCCCCGAGTGGCGACTCCTCTCCTCGCCCCGGCAGCGCCTCTTATAGCCCGGGCAGGGGTCACGTGGGATGGAATACCTGCCCCCTGCCGGCTCCGGGGGAGATTAACCCCATCCCTGCCGCAACCAGGACAACTGCTTAAAAAGTATGGCAACAGATAAGCACCAGAAGGTAACAGAGTAATAGCAATACCAGTTTGACATTATTTGCTTTTCACAAATCTAGCATCTTTCTGCAACAGGATAATCAGTCTTGCAGGTAGAGGAAAGGCAGTGGATGTCTTAAGTCTTGACTTTGATAAGGTACATCATCTCTTAGAGCATTCTCATCAGTGAAATCGAGAAAACATCCATTAGAATGGGAATTCAAAAATGCATAGAAAACCACCCTAGAGAGCAATTACTAGTGTTCCAGTGTCAACCTGGAAAGTTGTCAGATTGGGTTCTGCGTGGTTCAATCCTATACTAGTATTAATCAATACTTTCACTACTGACCTGAAGGACAGAAGACATTATGCCTATAAATCTGTTGCAAGGTGGGAAGGATTATGAATATATAATTATCTCAAGGATAAGAATAGAATTCAAAGTGATCTTGCCAGATAAGGAAGACATAGACTGAACAGAAATAAGCCCAGAGGAAGACAATCAGAGAGAACATAACATTAGAGCAAGCACGTCCCATTAGGGAAAACCAAAGAAACTGGGGTTGTGTTGTCCCATATAACACATTTCTAACAGGAGAGAAATGAAGGCTGCTACTAAGGAAATTATTTTTCCCCACATCTATGATGATGGTAAAAAGAAAAAGTAGTAATGTAAGCAGGAAAGTTAAATATTAGCATTAGCCCTGGAATATGTTGTAGCATCTTTATTACCTAGGTTTAAGAACAGCGTAGACAAAAATCAGTCAGGAATGACTTCTGTATTGCTGATCCAGACTCAGGAGACAAGACAGACTACATGACAAACTCTCAGGGTTACTCCAGTCCTGATTCTAGAATGAATTCAATTTTATGCAAAAGCTGTGGTTGCGTATGTACCTGTATATTACATGTACAAAGGAATCAGAGCGACTAAATAACTAATAGTGGAAACTTGAGGTCAGTTTGTTGGATTCAGGGGAATTACAATATTTGAATGAGATGTTCGTCTCTTTAAGAAGATAAAGTTATAGGTGCTGAGTAGAAGAATGTAGGTCATCCCCATTAGACATGGAAATGAAAAGGATGTGAAGTGAATTGGAACTGAAGGAAGGGACTGAGGGGTGCTAGGAAGCAAAAGCTTTCTTGTGAATAGGACACAAAGAGGGCTAAGGACTCCTTGGTTTCTCCATTCCTTCTCCTTTCTTTTTGTGCTATTTCCCTCAGAAAGTGCACCTCTTATTGGGTTGAAGAGAAAGTAAAATTTCGAGAAGCTCCCATCTTGCACTCCTGAAGCTCAGGTGCAGGCTCCTGGGGCTCAGTCCTCCCTGTGACAGAAAGCATCACTGCACAGGCATAGAGATACATCTTCAAATCGAGTCTTGAACCAGGCACTGTAGCTCAGGTTTCCAAGCCTGAGAGTCTGGCCTCTTTGCTGCATTTGCCAACAGAAATAGTAACCAAGATGGTATTGTTGAGACTACCAGCACTTCTCCCCACTCCACCCCCCCATGCTCCCCCAAGTCATAAGAAAACAACATTTCTGCAGCATTTAACTGGAAAAGATTTGGGCCACATCTGAAAAACCCTGAGCCAATTAATCTAAGCCACATTTCCTAGCAATGCTTCTTTTAATTACTGTAGTCTACTGTGGTAAAAGCACTGAGAGGTAAACTAAACTCAAGTGCATGGCACTAGTAGGCAAAGTATGTAAAAACATATAGCTGGGTCCAGGTGAGGCTTTGAATCTACAGTTTGAGTTTGAAATTGCAATTATTCAAACTCTAGTAAATGGGGGAAAAACATGCCATTTCTACTTTGGGACTATTGTACAAATTTCAAAGTATGTTTCTTCCCAACAGGAACAAACTACATGTGTTTTCAAATATTCTTGTGATTTTTTTTTTCTTTTAACTAGGTTTGCCTCAAAGTGTTTTGCTTAATTAATGTAAAAAGGAATGCTTCAACTGACATTTCATTCTCCAGCTTATATTTTGCTTACATGAAGGGAAATATTTTTAAATAAGAAAACTAAAACATTCCATTTTGACAAGGTTTGGGGTTTTGTTTGGTTTTTTTTCAGAGCTCTTTTGTCCCAAGCATACCTTCATTAAAAAGAACGTACTTTTTGAGAAAACATTTCCACAAAAATATCTTCCAATACATTGAACTTCTACCAGAAATTTTTTACTGCCCTGCACTAAGATTAGTAATACTTTATTTTGCACAAAAAATACTGGAACTGAAATCTATTCTTAATTTCATAATGAATTCATTCTTAGATGTAGAGCCACGATGAGTTCTCCCAGTGTGAGAAGATACTGGCCTGAACGTATGTGAAAGCAACAGCAAGAATCAAGAGAGCAGATGTGATCATCCTCTAAAAACTCTTTGCCAAGTGAATAACTATTTTATTGTACTTCTTTTAAACAACAATTCAATAAGAATGATAGGCTGACTATATTTTAGTAGCAGGATGTTTTTTTAATTGGAAGATGGTCTCTAACCAGCGGGTTTTATGCACAAATCTGCATAGCTTTCATAAAAAGCAGAAAATATAGATGCCTACTAGCACTGAGGTGCACTAGTGTTAACAGTATGAACTGCAGACTGACAGAGTAGGATAATCATGTTAATGTAAATCCGACGAAAGAAATGGCACATGGTACAGAAAATCAGCATCCAAACAAAGCCACTCAGCTACAATCACTTCAGCAATCAGTCCCTCGAAACACCACCCTTCCACGAAATAATTCCATGGAAAATAACTTTTTTATATGTTCATTTTTCAGCAGCTGCCATGTCAGTTAAGCTATCGTATTAGCATTCAATCCTGCAAACTGACAGTATTTCCTAGAATAATAGCATCAGACACTTTGCTAACCATCAGCAGCTACAGCATTCTGGCCAATCTGGAAGCAAGGGCTGCAAGCCAGTGAGCCCAAGAGTGCCTGGAACAAGAAATCAGTTTTAATCTGAGGGACCCCTAATACACTTCCCTTCTAAAGCATCTCAATTTCAATAGTGCCATAAAAAGCATAAGAGGCTGCAAGGGAACAACCATACTTGAAAACTTGTGCAAAGCTTTTTAGGAATGTACAGACTCAAATTTAACATACACACCAAATAGTCTGAAAAAGTAAGATGGCTTTTTAGCACGTAGAATTCAATATCGTTTCATAGCTAATAGATTAACGTGACCTATCAATTCCTAATTCCATGTATACCGCAATGCCTAAATATTGCTTCATTATCCTGGACACCACACCTGCAAAGTTCATCAGACTGAGCATGCTGCCCAATTTGTTCAGTTTTTTAATACGTGCAAGTAATTACGGAGATGCTTGGACTACCCTATCAATTCACATTGATTATTCAATGTCTTATCTGTATGAAGACTATGTAAGCCATCTACTAAAATGATAATTTTTAGCCAAAAAATCCCTGTGCTGATTTTCCTCTACTGCTCAGCAAAAGTTGGGTGCACTCAGTATAGGCACCTAGGCTTAATATAGATTTTGGGTTAACCCTCTGTTCCACCTTTAAGCAGGAGTCAAGTGAGATAATATTTCTGAAGCTATGCTGGGGCTTCACTTAGCAGTACTGTGTGAGCCCTATCAAAAATAACTTCCTTCATAACAGTTCCTCAGCCATAAACAATAGGCAACGCAGGACAGCACTGACCATATCCCCAAATCCCAGTCATGCTGCCTTTGGCTGGGATAGAGTTAATTTTCTTCATAGCAGCCCATACGGTGCTGTTTTTGATTTGTGACCAGAACACCTACATTTTAGTGCTTACACAGCATCAAAGCTTTCTCCGTTTCCCACTCTGCCCCCTCAGCGAGCAGGCTGGAGGTGGGCAAGAGGCTGGGAAGGGACACAGCCGGGAGAGGTGACCAAAGGGATATTCCCTACCACATAACATCATGCTCAGCAACAAAAGCTAGGGGAAAGGAGGAGGCAGGGGGGACCTTCAGAGTGACGGCGTCTGTCTTCCCAGGGAACAGTTACATGTGATGGAGCCCTGCTTTCCCAGAAACAGCTAAACATCCGCCTGCCGATGGGAGGTAGTGAATGAATTCCTTATTTTGCTTTGCTTGCATGCACAGCTTTTTGCTTTACCTATTAAGCTATCTTTATTGTCAACCCACAAGTTTTCTCACTTTTGCCCTTCCGATTCTCTCCCCTACCCTGCTGGGGGGCAGCCAGCGAGCAGCTGCGGGGTGCCTGGCTGCCTACTGGGGCTAAACCACACCACCAGTCAGTACAAAACATCAGGTGCATATTTATACTTTTGGTCACACACAAGCCTACGTTTAGCCTGTCCAGTTTTGCTAGCTGTGCAGTGTAGAGCTGGTTGATGAAGCTTTTGAGTACTATATACAAGAAGCTTCCATGCAAAACTGCCAAGACTTTTTACCCCAAATACAACAATCTCAGATGCCACTGCCCATTCCCCCCACTTACTAGCAGAGGCATCCCAATCTCACAGCGGTTCACTTTCTCACCCTACAAAACAGTGTGGATGGCACAGTATGTCCCAAACTCCTCTTCTGCCAAGATTTGGGTCCTTTGTAAGAATAAATTAATACTCTCTGACAGTCTCCTCTTCTCCACTCACAGTCAGACTCTGGTAATGTTGAATTCCAGAAGCTTTCTGCAATCTTACGGAGAACAAGTAGTAACTTCCTAGCATTTTATAACTTCCATTTCCAATAGCTCCCTGTCCAGTGATGCCAAAGTCCTAGCTGGTTGTTCAGATTATCTTATATAGAGAATTTCCCCATATATGGAAACTTTGATTAGCCAAGATTAAGCGGGGAGTTACTGCAAATGTCCTACTTAGAGACTTACTAACACCTGACCCCATTTGCTTCTGTAAAACCCAGAAATTTCATTACTTTTTTTTTCCTCGGAACAAAAACTGAAGAAATATCTTCCCAGATGGTGATAAGATTGAGCAGACACATGCCCATGCCAATGGTTGTGCACCAATATCTAATACTCAGTCTTATCTAGAATGAGTCATTCAAAAGTAGGTTATCAGAGGTACTTTTGAGGAACTAGAAAGAACAAAAGGAAATCAGAGTTATTGTAAAGTCATCCTGAATTCTCAGTGGAGTCACAAAGGGTTAAAAATGGCACTTTTAAATCTCTTTAAGAGACTGAATTTAAATATAAAGATAATTCATCAAATTATTAAGTGCAACATGCATCTGCCTAAACTATAGAAGTAGCTCAAATGCCCAGATATCTCAACAGAACCTGGAAGATGCCTTAGGGAACATCTGCTGTTTCAGACAAGGAGATTCACTCTGAAGACAGGAACAAGACACCAAACCCTGTACAGAATTTGTTGCCTATTGAATTGAAGTCTTATGAAGGCAAAGTGATGCCCAACTCCGACTCCATGATCAGTTTATCTTACTTGCTCTGAAACTACGGCAAGCATGATATAAGCAAAACAAGCTTTTCTGGCTACATTCTGGGACACAGATGGGAAAATCAGGTTTAGATGCTGTACTATTCTGTAGGAAATACTTGGTTTTCTTGATATTAAGTCTGGGCCAAAACCACACATCTCTGTAGCAAAACTCTACTTTTAAGAAGATAGTCACATGGGAAACACAAAACAATGACAGATGGATGCATCACTGTGTACGTCACTGCACCGCTTCATGAAAGGAGAGGCTTAAAGGCAACTTCCAGAAAACTACCGAGCTGCTCAAGTTCAGCACGGTACTTGCTCCGAGGCCTACGAAATGGCAGCTTTCTCTCTGCTGGCCAGCCTCATGCCTGCAGGTGTGAGCAATCCTCAATATATGCGGGAACTGGACTGTTGGCAAAACATTGTATTTGCCCCCTTTTCCCTTCAGCTTTAATCATTGGTCATAATCTGTACAAACAACCATAAGGAGTATTACTGATGAGGAAAGGCCAAACAAATTTATTTGTTCAATGTGTAAGAATTATTTTTTTTAAAATTGTAAATAGCAGACAGAACTAAAAATGACAAGGGTTGTTTTGGGGGATTGGTTTGTTGCTGGGTTTTCTTCCCCCTGAAAATCAAGATTTTATTGAAAAGGAATGAGAAAATTGCCATCTTCTGGCTAAAAAATGTTTAACCAAAAGCTTACTAAAGGTTGAGTTTCAAGCTTAAAAAAAAAAATTAAAAATTGCTTTAAAAAAGAAGCAACATAAGAGATACACACCATATAGTTGGACACCTGTGTTTCCAAAGATGAAAACAGTAATGAATCACTCGGATCTATTTGTGAACAAACAAAAGATCCCAGGGTCAAGTGCAATGAGACCTCTAAATCCACACAAGAAACTCCTGGTTTCCAAGGGGATCTACACTAGTACTGAAACTTGTTTGTAGCCTGCAAGATGCAGATAATAACAAATATGTTATTTCATAAATACAGTTTGATTTTTACTTTTTCCATCAGTAAAACAGAATTTTTGTCATATTTTTATATGAACTTAATCTTGAGTTTTGTTTTTTATAATTACACTACCAAAGCAATAATGGGAATTTCTTTCACTCTTCAACATCATGAGCTAGTGAAATGAGAACTTTGTATTGCATAATACATGATGCCCTGCTTTACATGTGATATGCTTTACAAAAATCTTAGTCTGATTGTGAAAGACTACTGTTACAAAACATTCTCATCACTGGCGTGTTTAATTGAGCTCCTGAGAGGCAGTATCAGTAAGACTTAGGGATAAATAACCAGTAGTCCCATTGGTCTCACCAAGAATGCATTGATGTTTCATAAATCCTAGTCAGTACAAATCTAATTGAGTTACCATGCTGAATTAGCTTACATCTAAATGGCATTCATGTCTACAAATGGAATAATTAGAGTCTAGAAAATGGGATATATCAAGTGCTATCCCAAGTGACAACAGCAAGACATTTGTATTCATTCAATCAATTGCTTTAAAAAAGCAGATGTAATACTTGATTTGGGGTTGATGACAAGACAGTGCTATTGAGTCTAGCAATAATATTAGACAGAGAATGTTAACTATGTCTTCATATCTATCTATTTATATTTATTCTAAGAGATTCTTCACTTAGATTCTTCCAGATTTTGCTTGAGGATACAAAGTCATTACATGACTACATACTCCCTATTTTATATCTAGGATAATGAAATCAGCTACACTCATTAGCGCTCTTCTTTCCACTACTAGAAGTCTAAGATGAATAGCAAATAAATCAATAAATAGCAGGGTTTGCAACAGAACTTTCAAAGCTACTAATATTTTTAGCCTCAGTACTGAAGGAGTCTTTTTAGACAGAATAAAGCAAATAGAACTGTTCATTTTTTCACCGTGCTTAACCACTTTCTCATATGCACTAAATTAAATAGGGTACCATTACACTCTTGCCGGAATCCAGTGTCACCCTGCCAGTGACATCCTGCACTACAGACTGAAATTTATCAGATGCCACTAGTTGGCTGGTTCAGGTTTAGTTAAATAGCATCTGGTTTTTTCAGTACAAATATAAACCACATCTATCTCAAACTGTATATAAAACCACTATTAAATTAGGATGAATCTTCGCAATGCTGGATAACAGATTCCTTTAATTCAGAAAGTAGTCTAATTTGCATGCATATTTTATTTATTACACCAATTAAGTTTTGCAAATAGTTTGCAATGAGGTCCCTATGACCTAATAATTCACAATTACTCCTGGGATATCCTGCCCACTTTAGCACGTTTTGAATAATATTGCTATCTCCTTGAGAAAAATAATGCATTTTTTACATGATGGATTTATTAAGAGCGTGCACACCTCTTTCTTAACCCGTTTTACTCTAGGCAGGGTTACTGGAACTACCTCACAGGCCTTTGTCCTGTTAGTTAATGAATGCTTTCCTTCGGCTTCCTGTCTTTTCAGATACTTGTCTCCTAAGCTCTTGTGGAAATACCACGTATGTACAATCTAGATGAGCACTCTGGGTGGTAACACAATATAAATGAATAATAACCATTTGAAACTGCCAGGATGATATTCTGTTTCTGCTATGGCATTAAATAATGGAACATAGTTGAAAACGGACATTGTGGAGCAAACTTATTGCAGTCAAATCTACTCAAGTCTTGTAAACTTGCTTCAGATTTATACTGCAGCATTTAACTTCAAAAAAACTGCATCAGAAAAAAAATTAATTTGAAATTCACTTACATCTATTCAAATTATGACAGACTGTATTGAGTTATTTTATAATAACAAACTACCATGTAGTTTGCTCTGCTTTAATCAGCTTTACAAGGAATTTTACATGAGCTTAGAGTATGAGAAAATGCTTTATTTTGGTACAGTGTTCAAGCAAGACTGGCATTTCCTTGTACTTCATATGGATAGTTCCTCCCTTAAAGCATTCAGCTAGTAATCTGCATTTCTAAATTTATTTTTCATTCCATTACCAACAACTAACAAAAGCCCCTCTTTATAAGAAAGAAAATTCCCAGCTTGCAAAGACATTTGGGAAGATGAGATATTTGCTAACAAAAAAAAAAAAAAAAAAAAAAAAAATCAGACATCATATATTTTACATGTGACTTTCACATACAGCCTGTATTTTTGGAGAAGGCGATTCCTATGGGAATAGAAATCTGCTCAAGAAATGAGTACCCTGCCACAGAATGTAATTTTCTTTTTAAATTATCTGTACATACTGGTATGAAGCATCTTGGTATTCCTACACCTTTTCTCAGAAAACATACTTGGACAGATAAAAACCCTAAAAATCATTTATCATAGTGAAAAATCCGCCTTCTTGTGTCCTTCGAGTGTTTTTGCTACCAGGTGTGTTTTCCAACACTGAGCGAGAGCGCAGGGGGAGCACTAGAGGCCCCAGCTTCCCTCTGTCCCCACCAGCAAGGCCTGCACAGCCCCCCGCCTGCCCCCGGTGCTGTCACTGCCCAAGAGGCCCTTTCCTGAGAAAGCCTCCGTGGATATTCCCTTTTCTTTGGTTTGATGTGCTCTGCTATTTCACTTTACTGAAGTACAACACTGAGTAAGGACTCTTCCTTCTCAGTGCTAATAGCTGCTAAATATTTGTGAACACAGCTTCAGTCCTCACAGGACACCCTCCTTTTGTCCAGTTTCACACACCTCATCCCTTTCATTGTAGGTCATAGTTCTCTCCCCGCGGGCCTCTTCCAGTTTTGTTGCCTTTTACTGCTTTCTCATTTTACAGTCTTTTGATAACAAGTGCCCAGCACTATACCCCACATAGAGCCAGATCCTGCCTTCATACAAAGGGACTAGCCCCGGTGCAGTGTGCACACAGACGGCAACATCTGCCCGCTTTAACACACCAGATTCAAGCCAAAAAGCAACTGAAATCCTTCCTACTGCTGACTTCGATCATGTTCATGCTGAGCCTTTGCAATGGCCTACCACGTTTCCTGTCCCATCACCCACCCGTGGCTAACCATCACCTTTTCCTCAGTTGTTCCCATAAGTAAATCCCATTTCAAATTGTTTTCCTCAGCTGATTTGATCAGATCCTATTTTGCCCAGCAAAACGGATTCATTGGTACTTTCTTCCTGTTCTAACACCCTTAGATTCTTTTCCCATATGACTGAAGTTCCTCGTGATAAAATGCACCTAAGTAATGTAAGAAATAGAACTAAAATGGGAATTCCCAAATAGGCAACTACAGAGAAAATGGATTATGCTTTAAATTAATTTAAGAAAAAAAAATAAATAGCTGTTTCTTTATCACCAGCCAAGAGAATGCTGCAAGAGGCCGGCATCATGCCTTTGCTTATAGCAACACATATGCTTTGTTGACCGCAAAATGAAGTAACAAGTTCTGCATTTTGGTCTACCGAAATTTGGTTTTAAGCAAGTGGGAGTTCTACTCATGTGCGTGAGAAAATAACCCACACCAGCAAAAACGTGCAGAATAAAAGCCTGTTATGCAATGTAAATCTCAAGTGGCTGCATTCATCGGGGCAATGAGGAGTAAAACCGAACCCCTTGCTGAATGAGGTGTGTAACAAAAGATCTTACAAAACGAGCTTAAAATAAAGCATGTTTATAATATTCATAAGTATAACATGAAGCAGTCACAAACTACATCATTTCCAGCTCTTTGAGGTTTTTCTATTTTAATTTGCGGCAATTCCATTAACCCTCTTGCAAGGAGATGTGCTTGAAGGAACTCTATATTATAGGTCATTTTTAGGAGACATTTATATTCCGTTGTTAATTGGCGATGCAAGGAGGAATGAAATAGCCTAGGAAGTATACTACAGGGAATAGCTTGCATTGGCAAACAAAACGAGCGAGTAATCTAGCAGATCTGTTTCCTTTTCTAAAATCCTGCCATGGCGTTTCGTTTCCAAGTACGAGCATGAAATGCAACAAATTAGAATTAGAACAAATCATTTTGTGCTATGCCAACAGTTAAGTGATGTACGGGGCAAATGAACCAAACTCCCATTTCTTCTGCGCACCAAGCGACAATCGGAGATGGCCAACACAGATTAAGACGTTACCACAGAAACTGCTGTAGCGACCACATGAAAGGAGAACACTTTGTTTCGTTATGATGGAGATAGATGGAGTTGGACTACATTTCCCATCATGCAACATGTAGGAACCCGATTGACAGTTTTAGTAACTACATTTTCATAAGATAGAATTGTGACTCAGCTACAAGAAAAAATACTGTGTGAAATCGCTTGGTGTTATTTAAAAGGACACAGACTAAATGATTGTTTATCAGTATACAAAATACTGAGTGAGATTTTCCCACAGGAGTAGCAGCCTGAATAGTATTAACAGTGCTTTAAACTGTAATGAATTCCCAGTCTAATTCACTATGAGGTTTCAATTTATACCACATTTAGAGTACTCCAGGTTCAAGTAATCACTGCAGTAATTAGCTTACTTCCAGTCCTCCAAAATAAACCCACTAATTTTTGCAATCAGCCTTCATTTGGTTAATCACCAGTTTAATTGATTTAATTAGTTTGATCTGCAAAATTAGTCAAGTGTAAATACTGTTTTGTAAACAGAGTTTAGCTCCAAGCTGTAATATAGGGAATTCTAATTCAAAGCTGGAGTTAATAATAAAAACCAACACACACATGATTTTGTTGCAGTATCCAGCGGTATTAAGTCTGCAAGACACACATTTACACTTTTAATAGATAAAGCTATTTGATATTAGTGACAAAATTAAGAATATTGCCTCTCAAAGTTTTATTCTTGACTAATGATTTTTACACTGTGACAACTGACACAAGAACAGTGGTTTTGCTTCCTCTAGGTTAAGAGCAGAATTTTTCCTTTTTTATTTTGCTTTTTGTTTCAAAAGGTGCTACAACACATTTGTTAATGAGCTAGACCAAAGGGACAAAAATATATAAGGACAACTCTGGTTACTCCTAAACAAACATTATTTTAGAACACTTTAGAAGGCACAGGAATAAAAGAAGCAAGCCAGGCTGCAAACCTGGACAGTACCATACAAGGCAAAGGGGATGTCTAAACAGTAATAATGCCTGAAATTAGAAGTTGAACAAAATTTGAAATAGCACTGGAATCAAAGATTTGCTATTTTAGCACAGCTCCATTAGTAATTGAAATTAATCATTATAAAAATACATTTGATCCTCTGAAAAATGTATTTCATGACAAATACCAAAATTCATCATGTGCATATTAAACTATAAATTATCGCAGAAGATGCAGAGCATGTGCTCAGATCAATGCAAGTATCTTCATGGCAGGCAGACCAGCAGATACACAGAAGGCCAGAAAAACTGGCAAACAGAAACCAGCCTTCCATTGAATAGCGTTCAGAGAAAGGAAGTGACTGGGATTTACCAGATAAATGAGAAAGACAGTAACAGATTTGAAAAAAAAAAATAAAAAAATAAAAAAGAGAAATGGCCAAAACTACATGAAAAATTTCTTCCCAAGGAACGCAAGCTAGTAAAAGCACAAGTGTGGGATGCAGATGTTCTTAGCTCTGCTGGGCTGCCTTTGTCATCGTGGTCAAGTAATTTAGATTTTCTGAATCTCACTTCAAACTGTAAATGTAAACAGTGTTTGCTCCTAACCCATACAGAGATTGTATCAATCCATTACAGAGCAGGGGCAACCCCCTCTTCTATTGAAAAATAAGATTCTATCAACAAAACATCAAAAATTTATCTCAGATTATTTTTCTCCCTAAAAAAAATAGGGAGAATGTCTCCCACCTCAATCTTGTCCCTGACTATAAAAGTGTGTATACAACTCCTTTTCCTCCCGTTTCCCCCCACCCTATTTTTCCAAGTTGAACTTCTCCAAATTATTTCAAATTGAAGTAATTTAACCACCATACTCAAACACTGCAAGATTTCCTTCATTGTCTGAAAAATTATTTCCTGACAGCAGGACATTTTCCTAAGTGCAGGGATATTACAATATTAGAGAAGAAAAAGGAAAGAGGGAAGAAGGAAAAAAAACTATAAATTCAACTCATTTTTTTCAGTTCTCTTCACTATAAGAAGTTGAAAACATTCAAGAAAAAAATATGTTTAAGAAAAAAATTAAAAAGTGAAATCAAGTTTCTGTTCATTCTGGTTTGAATTTCTCTCTCACAAAATGTTTCCAACTGCCTATCAAATATTTTGTGCAAAGTATTTCACAGGAAAGGTTTTTTGTTTCTTTATCCACCTGGAAAAAAAAAAAAACAGACAAAAAACCCCACACCCAAACCAACAGCAACTCATCTGAGCCTTTCAAGCTTTAGAAAAACCTTCCTATGCCTCCAGCCATGACCAGAGGCCAGCCAAGAGAGCTGCAGGGCAGAAGCTTGCACCCAGCCACGTGCCTAAGCTCAGTGCCACTCTTTATTCCACCCATCACATCACTGCTCAGCCCACGTTCCATCACGGAAAGACAGTGAAAACTTGCAAGGTCTAAACTCAGAAGGAACTGCAACATCTGCACCAGTTCTTTCCTATCATTTTAAAGCTTTATTTTTCATATCTTATGATGTATTAATTTGTGCATTTGCAAAAACAACTGTGAATTCTGTTTTGTGCATGTGGTGTGGTTTCCACTAAGGAGGATTTGGGGGATTCACATTAAGCCGAGTCCCAGATGTTTTTGTCCTTGTGATTTGCATTGATCTGTTCTTTGTCAGTTCTAATTATCAATCAAAATGACTGAATTAAGTCAACCACTCTGCAGAAGACCTATTTATGCATATGATCAAAAGCATAGCTATGGTTTAAAGCCTGAAGAGGTTCCCCAATGCTCCATGTAACTTCAGTGACAGGTCTCTTCATAGAAGACACAACCCTACCCTTGCCCCATCTCCTGAGCTAACTCAGTCTGTTTAAGTCTCCCAGTCTCTCTGCAGGACTTTTGTGTGAATAAATAACATTTGCTGGATGAAAATAAAACCTCTAATCACCAAGCCCTTGAAGAACAGCACCCTGTGGAATAGATTACAATATTTTAGCATGTTCGTTTCGTTTGGTGTTTCCACTAGTGCTCTTTTAACAATGAAACAAACTGCACATTGGGTACTCATTACACCACACTGGAGAGAGTACGAGATCTTGTAAATATGCATTAAACTGTGGCTAGATTTTCCTTCACGACATGCTGTGTCTGAGCTGAGGCACAAACATGTATACTCAAGAGCAATAGTTGGAATATATTCTGGCATGCTGCCATCGTCAGTGAAATATGTCCTTTTTACAGATGTTTCTTATACTACTGGGAACAAATTGCTCGTCCATACCCACAAAGACATACGCAGATAGACATAAAGTACAATGAAGAAAAAAACCCCACGTTTACATAGCCAGGGAAAAATGGGCTTGAACAAATTCAGTTTGGAGAGTACTAAGTGTGTGCATCTTAATGCAACTGACAGCTTTCATTTTCTTAAACACAAGTCAGACATAAGAAAACATGTTGCATTTCATAGGTGGGCTTAGAAACGCAGATCATTATGTTTTACCAAATGCAAAGCATAATTGAAGCTTATTAGCTCTGATGGTATATAAGCAACATATTAACTAGTTTTACAAATAAACTGCAATTTGTACTTTTGGGTTCTGTTGCTTTGAAACAGATCTGTCATATGGCTATGAACACTGGGAAAATTCCAGAATTCCCAAAGCCAATTCATGCAGAAGCTACAGTGTGTTTTGTTCTCCTGAGAAGTGAAAGATGTTCCCAGATTGTTCAGATACAGAAAGATCTGTTTGATGAAGGAGCTGGACAAGAACCTCGGATTGCACAGGTGACAAAACAGAGCCCTGCAGGTAGGACAGCTTATTAGCTGGGACCTTTAAGACTTTTAAAAGGGTTTTAGCTTTAACATGCTTATAATAGAAATATTTCTGTGAGTTTAGAGGCTGGGAATCTCTATGTAATTTCAGAGTCCCAGCTCCACGATCACTTGCATGTCATGAGGATCTCCATCACTGCATTTCTGTGAAAGGTGGCAGAACATATGAGAAGACGTTTAGACAGGATTCATGCTCTTAACTAACCTGCAATTACTTTTTATTTTATTTTTATAGCAAGCCTTGTTAGATTTTGCTAAGAAATCAAGAGACTGAAATGCATTCTGTATTCTTATTTATATGTACTATTCAAATTCATGTTTTGTAAGAGACTGATGGATAATTCATTTTCTAATTTCTAAGATTTCTTAGGCAATCAAGAGTAACTGAAACAACAACGAATGGACAATGATCATCCTTGCTATATTTGATTTAATGCATTTGGCTAGGGTTAACCTATTTGTGTTTGTTTCCTTTGATGATATATTAGTCGTTTCATTAAAATGAAAAAGGGTTGTACATATTCCTGCAAAGCACACTACACTTTCTTCAGCAGCTTTTAGACCAGATCATTTCCTGTTTTGAAGGAGCAAACAAGCCTCAACAGAAGCTTCAAAGCTTATTTGAATTTTAACAATCACATTATCTTACATTACACGGCTCTAATTGTGAATGCTCCAAGAACTGCTTGAAATTCGTCCATAAATAGAACACTTAAACAGGAAGAATAGAGTCAAACTTAGTAAGTAATTATTGCTAGTCACAGCAAAGATTTCCCCCCTCCCCCTTAGATATTGGTTACCCTTTCTTCCCTTTTCCTATAGTCTGTGGCTTGTGATCAGAGCAAACTAGAACAAATTGCAGAAAATACACAGCGTTACAGGCCACATATGTAAAGGAATAAAAGACAATTACTTCATACACATTCTGAGAGGTCTCAGAATTTTCGGCAGCGCCAGCAGAATTTAAGTGACTTCAGGCACAACATGGTCACATACAATGCTTAATGACCACTAAAAAAATTAATACAGCCACAGACATAGGCCCACTCTCAGATGTACACCCTAGTTTTAATAACCTTAATTCCAAAATGAAGTTACTCACCCTCTACCTCTGATTAAGGCCTCAGAGTTCTCACAAGAGAAGTCTCTCCTTGGAAACGAGGACTGTATCAATACAAACATTTCCTTCTAGATGCTAGCTGCCTCCCTCATAAGCCAAGCATATTTTACTCCGAGACCACACACATTCTGTATGTCAGAGAGATGCTTTCTCCGGAGAGGCTACCAAACTCTCCTTACCACAGCGTGTTGACTTCAGAGTGCCTACAGACTCACACCTGCCACGCAAAGCCATGCAGTCTCCCACCAGCTGTATCCTACAAAGGTGATTATACATTAACACAATCTCCTCTCTTTCCCCTTATCACTGTCACTACACAGAATACCATTCCAAGTCACTACACTGCTTAAGTGGGTGGATCAAGGGTTGAGAAAGGTTTTTTTAAAAAAAAAAAAATTAATTAAAAAATGGGTGGGAAGAGAAATAGTGAAGAGAGAAAAACTTACTTAGAAGTGTCCTAGAATGTTTTTGAATGACTGCTAATTAAGACCACCTTACTCTTCTGAATGCCTTTGCAGTCACGCCTCCACAGCAGCTTTCACAAATGCTGACAATTACTTGCAAATGCAATCAGCAGCCCTCTGCATGGGCACCCCCTTGAGTACCCTGAGCACCAGGTGCCGGTCCTGATTTTTGAGATCCCAAGGAGACAACAAGAACCTGCACAGAACTTTTCCTTGGCATTTAAACAGGTTTTTAAACGAGTGAACATCACCTCAGTTTTTATGATTTGTATTATCCCTATACTCACACTTTATTGTCCTGATTTATTCTTCCTATAACATGTGATCCTTCACTGATCTATTTCTGTGGCTATAAGATTGTTAATTTGGCATGCAGCACATGGCTAAGTTGGGTAACATAACAGCCAAAATGAACAAAGAAATGCTTCTGAGGCTACTGTATAAGACTTTGCATCAAAGAATTTAGCAAGAACACACTGTTTTTAATGATTAATCTATTCCTGAATCTATCCCCTCAGGATTTTTTAATAACTAGGTAATATCACATGACCATCATCATCTTCAAATGGAAATCGTTATGCTGAGACCAATAAGCCACAAGGAGCAAACACCGATATTTTTAAGATTATTAATGGAATCAAGACCTGAAAATTGCAAGTCAGACAGACGCTTGTAGGAATAATGTAATCCCAACTAACAGCAACAGGTTTATGTAGCTGTATCTGAAGACAGCAAATGTCACTCATGAAGGAAAATATTGTCGGAATAAATTTGTAAAAAGTAACATTAAAATATTTGTAAAAATAAATTAAGATATAAAAGCTACTTGGAGATTAACACTTTGCCTATTCCTCCACCTTCAGACTGCACCATACAATACAAGTCAGCTGAGCGGAGGTGGAGTTAATAAGACTTCTTCATGCAGTTCTGTGCTTTCATATGATATTTATTTGGCTATATTCCACCAACCTTAAGAAATCATGTTTTCATAAACCCCCAGAATTTATTTCCCTTTTGTGAATTCCCTTATTCCCCTTCTAAGAATACTAAAATCTAACCATTTAATGTGACCAACTGATTAAAAGGAAGCTAAAACACACGAGCCAGGAATGTGCGATCGCAGCCCAGAAGGCCAACCAGATCCTGGGCTGCATCAGAAGAAATGTGGCCAGCAGGTCAAGGGAGGTGATTCTGCCCCTCTGCTCCACTCTCGTGAGACCCCACCTGGAGTACTGAATATGGCTCTGGAGTCCCCAACATAAGAAGGACGTGGACCTGCTGGAGCGCATCCAGAGGAGGGCCACGAGGATGATCCAAGTGCTGGAGCACCTCTCCTATGAGGAGAGGCTGAGAGAGTTGGGGCTGTTCAGCCTCGAGAAGAGAAGGCTCTGGGGAGACCTTATTGCAGCCTTCCAGTACCTAAAGGGGGCCTACAGGAGAGCTGGGGAAGGAGTTTTTACTAGGGCATGTAGTGACAGGATGAGGCGGAATGGCTTTAAACTGGAAGAGGGCAGGTTTAGATTAAACATTAGGAAGAAGTTTTTCACTTTAAGGGGGGTGAGGCACTGGAACAGGTTGCCCAGAGAGGTTGTTGAGGCCCCATCCCTGGAGGTGTTCAAGGCCAGGCTGGATGTGGCCTTGGGCAACCTGGTCTAGTGGGAGGTGTCCCTGCCCATGGCAGGGGGGTTGGAACTCGATGATCTTCAAGGTCCCTTCCAACCTAAACCGTTCTATGATTCTATACCATTACTCAAGATCTGTAACCAGAATTAAGGGATTAATCCACAGAAAAACTGTAACAAACTTCATTACAGTCTATACATTGGGACTTAACAGCATTTTTAAAACAACACTGCAGATATTTAAGCAATTGTGATACTTTTACAATTGTCAGCTTCACTCTATTTTCACTGCACAACAGCGGCACATGCATTGGGTTCCATAGCTTCATGATGGCCTATTTGTCACATTTTCTTTAAACCACTCTATAGAACTTAGAAGCCCAAGTCCTGTTTTCAAAAGCCACTTAAGTACCTCAAAGCCTAAGCTGCATGACTTTGAATGAGGCTGCAGGTGCCAACCTGATGGACGTGCCGACAGGTAGAACAGTCCATGGTTGTAAATAAGCACCAAAGTTGTATTTAAGGAAAGCAACTGAGACACTACTTCCTAGTGAAATCAAAGGCACTGTGCTCCTAAGTGCACTGAAAAAACTTTCTTGAAGCATGTCAACATTTTAAGGCATAGCCAGACCTCTCAAAATCTGGATTGAAAACACAGACTTGGAAAACATTAGATTGTTTTCAGAAGGGACAGTCTGATCTTCCACATACTATAAATAGCATGTCTATGCATTTGTGTGCATACACACGCATATACATACACAGTACATTGGTTACACATGAAAGAAGCTGTAAGACATTTCACAGATCTTGGCCCTCCCCATCAATCCCTCATCTTCCTGCAGAGTCCCAGGATAACCTGGCAGATGCTCTCACTCGCTTCCTCTGACAGCTGCAGCTTTAGACCACCTGTGAGCCCCACTGCGGAGTGTGTGGTGAGCCCAGATGTGAAAAATACCATTAAACTGATCACAAATCACTGATGGTCACCCCTGCCCTGTTTGTACGCACCACAGTACACCCCTCATCATCCCTGGGCTGGGCGGCTCCCCAGTCATTGCTGCTGCTGCATAACCTTCAGGAGCCTTCCTGGTCACAGAAGTTTTCATAGTCTTTGAAAATAGTTTTGCCCATTCTAGGCCCTAGCTCCTTAATCTCTCTAGTGAAGCAGCTATGTCAAATAAACATGTTTTACAAACACTGGTGTGCATTTAATGCTGAGGTACCACAACCACTCAAAACACTAAACTCCAGTCAACCCTTATAATGCCTTTTCTTTTCTTTTTTTTTTTTTCGCCTGGGAACATTACACAATCTTGTATAGCTACTGTGAATATTCAAATACTGTAATTGGAAATGATTTACTTTGTTTTGAATTAACTAAAATTCCATTGTTAAGCACAAATACTGCTTCACTAAATCATCAAGCTTTTAATAGGTCCACATGAGCAGGTTACTGAGCGTGTTAGGATTTATAATGCTCCTGGGGAGCTGACCACTGTATTATGCTTCCTGCTGCTAGGTAATATGCATGACACATTTCTGGACACTAATTCATTTATTTAATAGTAACAGTATGCAAAAACAGAGTTCAAAATGAGGCTGACAAAGAAGGTATAAAAGTTTTATTAATCCATAGCTAATCAAAGGCCAGAGGAAGGCATATAATGGTGGCATTTACAGACCATATCGAATGTGAATAAATTAAATTTTTGTTTCCTAAAATCTTACTAATAGGATGTATTCAGCTTGAAACATTTATACTTTTAATTACAGTGGCAGCCAATTTAGAGCAGGTATCTGGTTGTACTGTACTTAAAACTTTGCATCAAGGATCTCTACAAATCCTCTCATCAGCTATTTTTTGAATCTGATTTGTTACTGTGTGCACTGTGTCCATGCTCAGAAATAAGAACATTATTTACTTTCCCATTTAATTATACAGTGACAGATTACTTGTAGGGGGAAAGGGCACTGAGGGAAAGTATTTTCCTCCTGTGAGAGAAATTCCCCTGAAAGGCTTAGCATCATGTACATACAATATAACTTTATGGCTCTATCCTTCAAATGTTTGTATACAGGAATAAATTGATAGAACTACTATATGGACACAGTCATTTCTCCAGGCAAAAGTTTTCATAGGACCACACCCTCATTTCTAACAAGTTATCAAACACTCAAATTACATTGCAAATTGTTTGAAAAAAATCCGATAGTCAGTTATTAATAAACATAAGTATTAGCTGACTCAAAAGTACACAGAAAAGAAAGAAAATTAAAAGGAGTAGTAAAACTGGAAGCCATACTAATTTGATCTGTGTTTTAAAATACCCTTAAAATTTTAGATTTTACTTCAATCGTGATCTTCCAGAAAGCAAGCCAGAGAGACAACACTCTGATTTAGAAATGATAAAAAAAAAAAAAAGTCACAACAGTTCTATAAAATCTTTTAGATATCAGGACAAATTTCAATAACTGTCATTTCTTCCTGTTCCTCCCTGCCAACCATCTGAAGTTGGGAGAAGACAACATTTTGCTGAAAACACAAAATTATCCTCTTTAGTTTACTTGGGAAGCAAATGCACATGTGAATTTTGTAGTTCCATGCCACCAATGAACTCTTATCCAGCAAAGAACTCAAGCATTTCCAAAACAAGATAACAATTCTATGGAGATCAAGGTGGCTACTTGCTGCTCAAGTGAAGGCAGATGCTTCAGTGCTCTGCTGAATCACAGACTTTGAGTTTTTGCCGCACGCAACCTTCTTGCGGAGCTGGAAACAGAACTCACAGTGTATTGACTACCAGCTCTATACTTTTAACTGTGGCTCTCCTGTAAGGAAGACCTGATGCTTTCCCAGAGAAGTAAAACTCTACAGAATTACAACATTTATTCTTCACTATGAGTAGCATGGTATATTGGGCTACTGCAACAGAACAGACACAACATTCAGAGCAGGATGCATCAACTGGAGCTTAGCACAGTGTTAAAATTCCTGTCCGTTTTGCATGGCTTCCTGCTCAGGCAGAAGAGCACAGATACGCAGAATGTGTCCTACATACCAGCCACAAAGGGCACACCTAAGGGATGGATGATCCATCCAGTCCATCTCATTAGGGCCAGACTCACAAAGGTGTCTAAATGCCTGAATCAGTTATTCTCCTTAAATACATTTTTCAATTGGTGTCTTGTTTTTTCCTTTCTGGTCAAGTCATCTACTCATTTCATACCATTCTTCCAACCACCTCTTTCTTCCTTTGCTCTACTTTACAACTTCTGTTTGTTGCCTGTTTTGACTCTTCAAAAGGCCTCTCTCATTATGAGTTTGTAGAGCACCTCATACAGAAAGCCCTGATATTACTTTGCAATTTCACGACATTTCAGTAACACAAATAAAACGATGTAATGGCTGCAGACAGCCACCTCCAACCATGCACAATGTAAAGCTGAAGCTGAAAAGACACAAAACTCAGAGGCCTAAACTTCCAATGAGCTCTTCTCAGCTCAGGAGGAGCGAGAGAACAAGTAGATTCACAGAAATGACCACAGTCCGACTCAGTTTAAGATTACATAAAATTACCTCAAGACTGTCATTTATACTAGCTAGATTAGCTCTTCACCAGTACCCGCATCAGCTGAGAAAGGACTAGCATGTTAGACATACAAATTCTACCTCTCTAAGAGGACGGACACATTCACATTAATTCCTCCCAGCTTCTGTCCATGTCTCCCCTCAGGAGGAGGGGGAGCTGCTGCACAGGAACATGCCACACACATCCAGCTGAAAGGACACAAACCTGGAAAATCTAAGTGAAGCCTGAAGTGGACTCTAGGCTTGTCTGTTTCCCTTCTTAAGCCTCTGCTTCGTAGACCACAAGTAGTAGATGCTATACCCCAGATGTAATCTTTTATTGGCTGTAATTATAGTGCATGTCTGGAAGCGTGACAGGAATGACTGACATGTCTGTGAGATGGGTGACAGTCAAGCACCATAACTTAAAAAGTAGCAGCCTGGAAACTGACACAATTAGTGATTCTAAACATTGTACTGGGAAAAAAATAAATCATTTACTAAAACAATGGAAGGATTTGTCAGCCTCTTGAATTTGCTTTTAAAAACACTAAAAACATTCTCAAGAATATTAAAGGCAGTATTCCACAATATCAAGATGGTAACACAGAAATAAGACACATTTAATGCTTATACAAGGTTTCATATTTTACTAACTACGGGTAACTTTAAGATACAGAAGTATATTTAGTACAAACTATTTGAGCTTTACTCTCGCTGTTTATACTGCTGCAGAAAACTCAAGCAAAAATAGTCTTATATGAGCATAAAAATTGCACGCAATGGAAATTAGACAAGTCAGTCTGGGTCCTGCAAGCTCTGCATGACCAGGGATGCTGGCTAAGCAGGGGTGTGACATACTCAAAGAAAAGGTTGGTTTGGTAAACACACACAATTTTTTTTTTCATATACATGTGTATATAAAGTCAGACATGTACTGAGAAACAGAGACAGTACACTCATCTTGCATATGCCTACTGCAGGTAATGGGCTGCATTTCCTTCTGTATCTGCCATTTGCAACCAAGACAGCTAAAGGCTGGGGATAAGCTCTTATGAAGCTTTGAAGAAACCTGAAGGATTGCAAGATGAGTCCTCAGGACTCAGTTCTTGAGCAAAGGCTTCAGCTCTACATCAGTGTGATGCAGTTTAAAGACCTAGGGTAATCGTGCACAACTGCATTCTCAGCTTGTGGTGACAATGAGGTAAGATCTGTCATGGGAGTACAAACTGTTTAAGCAAACAAGTTTTACCTTGCATTAGTAACAGATAAAAAGACTAGAAAAACATGTTACCTTGGCTCAACGGCTGAACAGTTGCTTATGAAGCTGCAGTAACTCAGCTGTGGGTCTAAGTCCCAAAGCAGTAAGTCTACACGTCCGTGTGTGGAGGAGGGGGAGGAAGTAGTGTGAAGGACACTCACAATTTGCTGGTTTGCGGCAGTGGGTAAGAGCGCTAATCACTACCATGCTTCATCTCCTGTAATTTCAAGAGACAGCAACAGTGAGAGTGTCTGATGGGTGTCCTCTCCTGAAGCAAAATCTAAACTGAAGTCAGCTTTGAAGAAATTCATGTTAAATATTGCACTTTATACATCTATCATCTGAAGACAGGTAAGAACCACTCATATTAGAATTGCAGAAACATACTGTAAGTCAAAGCATACCCTAAATTTCTTTGCATGAATACTACTGATACACTGGGATACCTTATTTAGTGACCTTTCCATAGGGACAGGCATAGTCTGTCTGCATAAAATCAGATTAAACTTTTCGGTCTGTTTCAGAGGGACAGCAGTTCTTTGAAATGGAACACGAGGTTCTTATTTGCACACCAAGGCTGAACAAAGGTCTGATTTTAGCTTTCATATAAGAAAAGCTAATTTCAATTGCCAATTAAATCATTTAACTTATTTAATTTAGTGTCCAATACGGATCACTTCGTAAAAATCTTTAGCCTTCTCTTCACTGAGGTATGGTTGCTGCTAACTGAAGTTCTGCCTTTATTTCATATTTGATTTTGTTCTTTAAAACAAATGAATCATTATTTGTGCCACCAAATAAGCATGAGTCCACTAACAAAGGCTGAAGGCCAGAACAGGTTATTTTGATGTTAACATCCATTAATGGAGTTAAAGTAAACCAGTGATCTTGCTGTTCACATTATAAATACAACTGAGTTGCATTCAGAGCAGCCTGGCTGCCTAGGAGGAACAGCAATCGCTGCAGGCTGTACCGGGAAAACCTAGGCAGTATTCACAATGGATTTGTTCAACATTCATGTGCAACAGCAGTGAATTTTTGAGAGATCAAGTTATCACCGCCTTAAATCCCCAATCATGTTAACATACACTTCATAAACCAACTGGACAAGCAGACAACATGGAAAGCCTAAAGGTTAAGTACACATTATTGACCTCAAGGAAGCTGTGTTCTACAGATCATTAAATGTGTTGTGCTCTTCTGTTTCAGCTGGTCACACTGAAAAGTGCCCTGGGAACATTATTTAATGCTTAGATGTTATACCTACATTTGTGTGACATAAAATCAATACCTTTCCCCTTACCTTACTTGCTTAGATTATTCTCAGCTATTAGCTGCTTTTTAAACCACAATGAGTTCAATCATTTGCATGCACATGTATGTGTCCATTCACACATTTTAATGACATATAGACACAGATAGGGAACTCATCTTCCCTAAACTGAGGTACAGCCTAAACATAAAACAGTAGATGTGTTGGAACAAGAGGGTTTTTTGTTTGTTTGTTGTTTTGCAGAGGCAACTGATGTTTTTTAGCTGGTGAGGATCTCACTCATTGAGGACCTCCATGTAGGTGCAGCACATGTCCTAACAAGCACACTGTCCGCGCTTACCGCAGGCAGGAAGCAAGCCTCAGAAACAGATTTGAGTTCTGCTCGGGTTGGACCTCATGGCCCCCTTAAGAGTCACACCTGCCTATCTCCTAATGGCCGTACTCAGGTCCCAGTCTACAGACATCTCACAGTAGAAGGCTAACAGCTGCTCTTCCTGAACCTCACTCTTTCTACACATCTCAGATCTCTTGTCCTTTGAGCCTCAACCCAATGCCACACCATGACACATGCTGAATCCTCAGTCTAAGAGCTGCTTGGGGAGCATGCCAGCTACAGCCATCACATTGCTTTTGCAACTCCAATTTTACTCTACTCTGACTTCTACCATCACTCCAACTTATCTTTCTTGGAATTCTAATCCAAGACTGAGACTTATGCCACGGGACGCTCCTGGTACCCAGGCTAAGGAGTGCTTCAGAGAAAAATACTAATAGCAGCCCTCACTCTTCTTCGGTAATACCTTCTGAGCCTTGCTTAATGTCCGGGGCATTTCATTCTCAGAGCTTCAACCCCAATCTTGTCCTTAACTCTTCTCTGAACATTAGGCCAGGAATGTCTCCACATGCTCAGGTTACCTAGTGCTGAGGGGAATATCCCACCAGCAGTTCTCAGATTCCTTTGGCAGGTCCTGCTCAGTGTGATTTTTATCCATTCCTCAGTTTACTCGTTCTTGGAAGCCTGATCCCAATCCTAGCTCTAACCCCTAGACTAAGATTTATGCAATGGTACACACTAAGCTCCCAGGTTAAGGACTACTCAAGGTGAGGGTGGTTCTCACTTCACTTTAGCATTCACTAATGAGCTCCCTTGTTGCTGTCATCTGTCCCAGTTGTCTATTTCCTGGAAGTGTTTCCTGTTACTCTTTGGGACCACAACTCTCCTATTCAAAAGCAGACCAGACGAGAACAGGCCATGTCAAGCAACTGTTGGTCTCAGCGAAACACAGGAAGTGATAAACAGATACCAAACGGGAGCCAAACAGATACCAAACACTGCTGACTACGGTACACCCTCCGGATACTCACTTCGTGTTGGTTTTCTCTTTTATCTGCTTGGGTAAAGCAGCAGTGAGCCATATTTGTGGCCCATAAAGTGCAAAAACTGCTCTGTGAACAACGCCTGAGAAGACTTTTGGCCATTTTTAGCAGTAGCATTGTTTTTTTTCTTGTGAGAATGATTTTCTCACAAAAAGCTTTTGCTTAAACCTCCACTTCTTGAGAACAAACATTTTCTTACAAAAGTCTAAAAGCTTTCTCATGTTTCATTTACATAACAAATTTCAAAATAACCAACTACAGAAAATGAAGGTACAGATACCTCAGAAGCATGAATATTTAAAAAGCATAAAATCCCAGATACTATAAGATGCACATGCTGAAAGGCTTGATTTACCTACTGAAATCTGAAAACATCAGATACCGTATCTAATCCAATGATTACACTTGTACAGGAACCATTTGTACTACGGGAAACAGTAACTAAACACAGAATTATGGCTACATATTTCTGGGACAAGTCCAGGTATACAAGGCGGGGAGGAAACGGTGATGCTGGCTTTACTAACTAGTTAGTAACACTGTGGTGTTGACCAACCAGCAGTCTGGGAAGCATAAGGATGTCAGGGTAAGCTTAATGCAGGCTCAGCAAATTACTACATTTGAATGTCCAATTACCAAACACGAAGTATTTCAAATCTGGTTCTGCTTTTGTGGGATTAACTGTACTTTCCTTAAGATGTGTCATTTTGATGTCTTCAGAGTGTCTAAATACTCAGGGAGATTTTCACTGATATTTTTAAAATAAGTTGAAGCCACCTATTCCTCAAATCCCTTCATTTTCTAGCTATCAGACAGAAAATTCACAACACTGATTTGATGTCAAAAACAGGCAGACGTTGAGATTAGCACTGAAACTACCTTGAGTCAGTACATTGCTCTGCAGATTAACATGTGAAATCAAAACCCCACCGTGCAACTAACTGCATGAATGGAGCTGCCTGAATCCATACCTTCCAATACATACACAGCTGCTTTTGGAAAACAGCACTTGTTCTCCTGGTGAAGGCAGGGCAGAGGGGGATGAGAAGTCGAAGCAAAGCAAACCTAAACAATATTCAGCGCGTGGGAGACATACCCACATTTCTGACTGTTGAAAACCACTGCACTGCGAATCATTTTTCAATTGCAGGAAAGCCCTAATTATCTGAAAAGTAATGGTTTATTTAAGAATTCCTCTGAATACCAGCAAAGTTATGTCATGCTTTTAGTCCTGATTCCTGTTGTCATTGTCAACCCTTATTTATTTATAGGTGTTTTTCTGTGCGTGGTAGGCAGACCTCAAACAGTGATAGTACTAAACATATGAACATATTTCAGAGTACAGACCTTGTCTTAGATCTTGAGGGAGGATCAAGACGATTAATAAACTTTAACTTAGAGCATCTGTCAGTTCCAGCGACCCATGTTTGAGTTGAAGTGAAGATACTGTTGTAACACTTGGGAAAAAATGTTAAAGCACAATTTTCTCTGTTACAGTTTGCCTACAGACTGCATATTTGAGGCCTCTTACAGAGTCTAAGTATACCACAGCAAATTTCATGCCAATCCATTGCCATTAATGCAGCATCAATTTTTCATAAATATATGAAGGCTTAAAATCTCTTCATGACGGTTCAATAAGAAAAAAAAAAAGCCTCTAACCCACAAGCAATGTGCATCCTTTCTTCTTTATAACCTTTTTGCATGTTGCGTCTTCACACGTCTCATTTTTACCTTCCATTCACCCCTCCTCATTTTCTTTCTTTTTTTTTAACTCATGTATTTTATTTATTCCTTGTTATTTTTCATGATCATCCTTACTATCCTTCTTTGGAAATTTACACACACTGGCTATCTACTCTTTTCCCTTCGTGTTAAAATATCTCTTTTCCACATTCTTTCTTTGCTTCTCACAGAAATCGGGTTTTTGTGGTTTTTTCCTTTGTTCAGTTTGTATTCCAAAGTCCCTTTTGCATTTCTCTCCTCAACCTTTCTCCCATCTGACATTGAACAGCATCTTGGTATTTCATGGGAGCTACAGTACAGCTATCTCATAGTCCAACAACAGGCTAGTTTCTGAACATATGGTCTAGTGTCAGTCATCCACCATTAACTGGGTGTCCCCCATACCTCCAACCACTGTTATGAGTCAAACAAAGAAGAGACTCTGCTACACATTGTGGGAGAAAGCCACATCCAACAAAGCACTGCACATGCTGTGGTCACACAGCACCACTGTCATACCCACTCAATATTACTCTACCCTTTTACAGATTATATCTGCTGGAAAAACGGAAATATTTTTCTCCTGTCCATGGAAAATGTCTAAAAATACTAGAAAGCTTATGGCAAAAAATTGCCTTTTCAACCAATTCAACAAATAATCAACAAGTCCAGAAACTATCAATGCATGACATAGAAAGAAAGTTGTTTCCCTCTATTAACACTGAGCTCAGGAGTAGCAGAATCTAGTAATTGTTTGTAGGGACTGTTTCTCTTCCTACTGTTTTTAAGATTTACCAAAAAAAAAAACCCAATCTAAAAGCCCATAAAATAGTGATCTAAGAAGGATTATAAATGACACTCGATGGTCCATAACCATTTACACAAAGATAGTCTATCAGTATTGACAGCAAGATGATAAATCATTTGATATGTCTACTGAAAAAAGATTGCACTTCAAATGAATTAGAAGCATATTACTTTACAAAAAGGTGTATTCCTTTGCTTGGCTCCAGCTGCAGTGGACCTCTCCTAGGTGTCCAGTATAATTTTAAACTTCAAAGAGAAAATTGTTTCTTATGGCTACTGACGGATTCTTGCTTTTAGTTAGATACAATACTACCAGATACAATGTACCAGGTCATGTTTTGGTCCACAGAACTGTGTAATTGCATGCATTTGCAACAAATAAACCAGTAAGTCTATGTCTGTTACTGTCTAATAAAATCAGTGTCTGTACTTGATCTCCTATGTTTCAGTATCAGATGCCATGAATAAGCACTGGAAACATATCACCAAATGCAACAGTTCCTAATGATGAATATTAGACTTTAAATGCACTTAAATACATGAAACAGGTCAAATACAGAGAGATTTGTAAAATATCAGTGAGGGTTAAGACTCTATTGAGGTATCAAGTCTGTACACGTGCCAACAACAATGGATGTGCATCCCTGAAGATGCCCCTCTTTTTATTAAGTGACTGCTTACTTTGCAGAATTAGTGCCTTCCTACTGGCTCTGTGGTTGCATTTCTAAGGCATGGGAGACCACATCCTGAATTCTAAGACTTCCATATGATGATGGGTATCACTGATAACAGAAGCTGCAATCATGAAAATGCCATTTCACTGAATATTCATTTCTCATAGTAGTCATTAACTTCCAAAAGTGCACTGTGTCACACAGCCAAGAAAACGCAGTCCTCCCTAAGGACTTTTGCATCTAAACAGACACATGACAAAATGAAAAAAAAAAACAAACCAAACACACACACAAAAAAAAGACAAAACAGACGGAGGAAGCAGAGTGCCAAATGCAAGTTAAAAATACAAGATTTTTGAGTCGTCTTAAAGGCATTATATTGGTCTTGTTTCCATACCCATTTCTGCTGTTGTTTCTGTCGAAATAAGCATGGTGGGGAGCTGTGACATTTAGTCAGTCACTCAGTGGACATCTAGGTAATTCTACCTCATGTACAATATTATATTTAACTATTTAGATAGACACATATATACACACACGTAAGTGCATATATTGATATTACCAGAGGATCTGGTAAATGACTTTTCTATCTAGGTTGCTTAATACTTTGAATTTTAGAGAAATTTGTGACCTCGCCTTGAAAAGTTCTCACACCTCTATTGTGTGCAGAAGGCCTTTGATATTCAGCTCTCCAGGTGGTGAAGCGCCTTTTCTTTGTCTCATGAAATTCCATTCAGATTTGACAGAGATATGAAGTGTAGAATCACCGTTTCCCCTTTCTCACTGCTTCTGCAAAGAGTTTGGCAGCTTGCCCAAACTCCTGAAGCTCCCGGTTCTTATCATCACCAAAGGAACCGCAGCAGTCAATGCTGCACTGAATATACCTCTGAGCCACAGAGCAGAAAGAAACCATCACTCCCTATTCCCTCAACAGAGCACTGACTTCTAGCATCTACCGCTCCCCTACTCGACACAGCATACAAGGGCAGTAGGATCTTCAACTTGTTTGAGAAGAGGAAGGAAGGTAAGCAAAGAAATACCTGGTCCCATCACCTCGCTTCCCTAAACATCCATCACTCCTCGTCCACTGTCATGCCCTCCTCCTTCCCATCTTTGCATTCTCTTTCTCCCTTCTCTTCTCTGAGCTGAGGTGCACACAGGAGGAATAGTTTGCTGCATCTCAGTTACAGTTTTTTAGTGGGGGCCCCAAAGACAGGTGAAGTTCTGTTCAGTCCCACGCTCACTGCATACTCTCTGGAAAATAACCAAGATTTCCAGGTTGTTTCCACATTTATTATGCAGGAATTCCAACTAGGCTGCCGGGTCCAAAAAGCAAAGACAAACGAAAAGGCCATCTTGGGAAAGTCTGCACACAGAAAGCGATGGTATAGCCAAGAAAATCCAGAGGCACACCACTGCTAGCAAAAGGGCTGGTAGTCTTTTAGAACACCTCTGCACACCATCTGCAATTCAGATCAGGAGTCCTCAATCTCCATGTTCCTTTGCTGCAAGCAATTGTGAAATCCAGAGACGGTAATAATAATAAAGTTTCTCCTTCTATTCTGCTAGCTGGTTCGCATGCAAGATAGAACACAACCATTGCTTTTCTAGTCTGAAAACTCAAGGTGTGCAGATCTATACAATAAATTTAAAAGAATTGCTACTACCCAAATGAGTATTGATTTAGTTTCACATGATTTCACTTTTTATTGTGGCTTATTTATTTGCGTTTTAATTGGGAAATCTTTTAAAGCAGCTTAATTACAAAGTTAAGCACAGAAAAGCTTCCTAGACAACCTTAATTCAGCCCCTTGTGGCTACACACTACAATGTAAAGAAACAAGAGACAACTGCAGAAATCACTACAACTGCATTTCAGTTCCGAAACTTTGATTTCAGTAGATGTAACATTAGTGACAACAAAGCAAAGCAAAAATCAAATGAGTTGCCTTTTCTCAACCTAACTCCAAATATACCGTCTGCGCCCACAAGCGTCTGATCTACTTTGTCAGCGCTGCTTAAATTAGACCTGCAACTTCAGGAGCATCCCTGCTGGCCTACCTGGGGCCAAGTCAGAGGTGAGGAAGAGCACATCCTCAGAACTGTGCGTAGAGGGTCAGACTGCTATAGTAGTCATAGCCTGTAGGTGAGAAGCCTTTTTCTTTCTCTTTCCTTCTATCACAAGCAAGATTAACATCACTCCAGTGTAAGGTTATGGCACATACTTTTGTGGACTGATTTCTGCAGTGTAACAAGCTTCAGCTACCAAGGATGAAAAACAAAGTATATTTTAATTTCTTACCTGTTTTTTTGTCTCATTTCAGCCACTGCCTATACATATACTTAAATTTCTGTTGTTACTTCACTCCGTGGACTTAACTTCAGGCACCTTCCTAAGATCCTTTTAGCAAAAAGGTTTTATGTGTTTTTTGAATGGGGGCCACGGAGAATAATAATTGCACCTCTTGAATAAAAGTTACAGCTTGATGATATGAAACATTTCTGGGGAAATATCCACCATATCACAGATGGTGCATTGTTAACACCACAAAAGAACAGGAGACAAATATCAATCCATAACTCAACTTCAAAAGGACTTTGGATCAGTCTGATATTCATAACTTTCTATAGAAATACTACCTAGTTTATCTTTATAAACCCCTAGTTTATAACTTTATAAACTACTACCTAGTTTATCTTTATAACCCCATGGAAGTGGCAAGAGGTTAAGCAGGAGACCGTGAAACAATTGCACACCTTCTATGGAGTGAATGCGGACAAGTATCAACTGATTGTGTGCCTTGTACATTCTTATATAAATACGATCAATGACATTATTTTTGCTTTTATACCATAAAAAGCATAGGGACACAGGCTCAATGAAAGAAGTGTTCATATTCATGAGGATTCTAGCTCCCTTCTCACCGTATGTTTCCACCAGCCACCTTACTTTGTTCACCAAAGCCCGTCACCTACTCCCCTTGCACTACCTCAAACCCACACACAGATCCACTCAACTGCACCTCTGCAGGCACCATCCTCCTATCTTAGACCATAATAATTTCTGCCAGGGTCTCTCACAGAAACCTGCTAAAACACTCTTTGTTTCTCTTCTCATGGATATTCCTGACCTTTCAAAGAATCTGCCCTTTCGCTCTTCTTATGGACACAACTGTCTGGCTCTAATCTCTCTCAGCAGAACCTTGAGCATAGAACCTACAGCAAAGCCTACCAAAGACATCTCATGGAGTTCAGAAATACTGCCAGGTAGGTCTGATATCCCTTCACACAAACATGCAAACACTCAACCTTAGTTTTGAAACAACTGTCAATAAAAAAGCACCAGGAAATGTCTGAAGAACATTCCCCAAAGCAATAGCACTAAATAGAAAATATCCAGGCAAGGCCTTCCTGAAGCCTCCTTCCCTTTCTGGGCAAATTCCATGGAAGTCTAAGCTCAGCAAGGTCACTGAAACGATTTGCCTGGCTAGTGCAAGAGGGTCAGTGAAGCAATAACTGTTCCACAATGCTAGATTGAAATATGTGCCTGCAGGACTATACCTAGATGATTCAGAGAACTGCAATGCGTGAATCCCCACAAGAGTTCATCCTTAAGCATAACCTCTAAATTGTAATTTTAAACCAGATTCTTCTCCACCTGTTTTCTGTTTGCACTGAAATTCCTCCCCCTCAACTGCGAGCAGTGAATCTTCCTTCAGAACATGGCAATATTTATTGACTGTATTCTTTGTTCACATCTGTCAGACATGGGAAGTCACCACTGCTTTACAAGACTATCAGTTTTAAGTAATGCCATTCATCACAAAACGGAATAGTGTGAGCAACATTTCCTCAACTGCAATGAATTATACAAGGGTCAGCAAGCTGGAGTCGCGGTTGGCAACACAAACATTGGCCTCAGGTAGCAAACCCATCTTTCCAGCTGTTCTCATCCATATGGGTTCAATGAACTGCAGAGAGTACAGGCCTTTGCTTATTGAGAGTATCTGCTGGAACTATTTCATCTAACCAGCATCATAAAACAACTATGAAGTAAGGTGAATGCTATTCATCTAAAGCTCATCTGGTAGCCAACTGCTGACAGAGGGGAAAATAGAGATGGCAAAGCAGACAGATGCGATTGGGAAATGCAGGTGTTCCTGAATTTCAAAACTCAAATATTAAAACCACAAGAAGTTGAAACAGTACACCTGTGGTTCACAAGCATCTGGTCACCCCGACAGCGCTACGCTTTCTGGCAAGCGATTTTCAGGATTCCTCAGTGCGTTTCCTCACTAGCATAATGCCCTTTTAATGTACATGCTGTCAAGCAGATCTGTTTGGCAGAAACACAATTAGCCCCATTTTTTCCTCTGAAACAGAAGATTTTGTTTACGCACATGGTTTTGCAAGTAAGACTACTCTGTGATTAAACACAGCCATTTTACCAAAAGCCTTGTCACTTGTACACAGCACGCACAAGGTTCTAATTCTCTCTGCCTTTCGATTCATCTTGACATTCTCTAAGATTTTACTTCTAGTAATGGGCCCTGCGATAAACTAGTTTTTCTACAAGACATTGTTAACATCATATTGCTTTTGTCAGCTTTGCTTCCCTCCTCACTTGCATTAGTGTAATCAGACTCTTAGCAGGTTTCTACTTAAAATAGTGATTGTGCAAACAATTGACCAAGAATGTCAGGAGTCCTTATTGAATTAATAGCTGCTAATTACAAAAATGCTAAAGATCTGGCTGAAACTGAAAAAGCAACAGATTTCAGGGACAAGACCTTCAACAGAGATTGCTTCTATACAAGAGAAGCGCAAAGGAGCTTCAATTTTCTTATCTTGATAGCATTCAGCCTGACAAAATTAATTCCAAGTTGAGCACTCCAAAGAAAAGAAGCAGCTTGTAATAGAAATATCAGAGCCTTAAATGTCAGTTACTAACACACCAATCATTTTCAAGTAACACCATTGACCCAGTTTGCTTAGCCCACTAGCTGTAACATTTTAAACTGTTCACTCAAAAAAAGAGGATCTTTCAGAGACACGCTCTTTCCAGTTCAGGGTTGGGCTAATGGAGCCAGAAACTATCACATCTAATGGCATTTCCTTTAGAAACATAAGTTGTCTTGTTATTACATAAAATAAGCAAACCCCTCCCCAAATACAGAGCTACTGTACTGATGGATTGTAGCAGTGAAATGATTAAAGGGTGGCTTCATGACTATAGGTGTATAATATTTCATTCTTTAAGATGTTTCCTAGGATGAATTAAATCATGTAAATATATGTTAACAATAATTCATAATATTTTAATAAAATCTTTTTATTTCTCTTGGCTTCTTAGAAGTGCAGTCCCAGGTGTCCTTAGGGTGGTGGGTGTTTTGTTTTTACACTTTAAGGACACACAAGGTTATACACTAGATAAGCAAGGAAGCACAACTATTGATATATAATGCAGATAATGATGCTGGGCATCCTTTGTCTGGTATTATTCCCAGTTTTTGCTGGGAGCATTGTTCATCAACAAAGTGACTTGGTATCAAGAAGGGGATTCACATTTTTCAAGTTTTCTGCCAGCTAGCTATTCTGAGAAAGAAAAAAAGTATTTTGATTTCTTTTTTTCCTCTAGTGGAAGATTAAACAGTGAAGGCGTTTTTACTGTTGTCAAATTTTGCATTAGTAAATGGAATCAAACCGCTCTACCCAAGACTCATGCCTCAAGTGAACTTACTCACTGAAAACTACATCCCCAGAGACATTTTTCTTCACGTGGTCCTCCTGCTTGTTCAGGCTGTGAAAGTTCGTCGAGTTTAAGGTGACCCTATTTTCAAAATAAAAAACACAGAATATTTTTGTAACAAAGTTCTGTAGCAGTATTTCATAGCAGCTACATAAGAGAGACATTTTTCAATGCTAGCAGTTTCATCAGTGGCAGAATTCTGACACATGTGGGAGGCAATCATGCTTCCTGGAATGCAAAAAGTTTTCCCACAGCAAAGCAGTTCAAATAAGTTCATATGTAGCACAGCACTTCAGCTTTTAAGCTGAGGAGAAGAGCAGCCTAGCTGGAGCATTCGGGCTTTTATTCCCCAGTGCTGAACATGCATGTCACATCTCTACTTGCTTTCCAAAATCATAGAACAAGTTCACACCTCGAGATCAGACTTTGGATTTCTTTTCATTTTGGTATTTTTTCCTACACACTGGCTCACTCTCTGTGACAATGCACAGAGTAGATTTCTCACTCTGCCCCTATGCGGGTGTCTATAATGGTCATGAGAGGGACAGAACAGCAGACATTAGGACAGAAAAGAGAAATATCCATGGTTACAAAGGTTAAGAAAAGAAACACTATATACAAGGTCAGACTGCACATCACTTTTAGTTCTCTGTTTACACAGCCTATAACCAGAAGCAGATAATTAAGGTTCAATCTTTGACAGGTTCTGCCCAATCATCTGAATTTAGAGAGATGCACCCAAGCATCAGAAGTAGTCTGTCTTTCCAGTTTTCCTCTGAGCTGTTCTTCATTTAACCAGATCTCTATAGGAAATATTTGGCAATAATGTTTCTATTTGGATCCATCTCAGCCCAAACAAAAAAAATATTGACACTTAAGAATTCGTCTACTGGTAAAGCTGTCAGCTTGGCAGAGGTGCTGATATTACTGAACACTCCTATTTTGTTCTTTTTCTATGAAGCAAATGTCTCAAAACAGTAACATCTGTAGTAACCACTAAAAAAGCAAGTCTTTAAATAGGCATTATATGCCTTTTTTTTTGCAGCTTGTAAAACCATGCTTATTACAGCTGCTACATACATAAAGTTTGCTTACAAAATCCCCATAAATTAATGTTCAACGCGTTGTATTCAACAGCATGTATGTGCCTATTGAATCTGCACAGCAGGATCAAGGCCCAAAACACTACTAGATTGGCAGCATGTTCATTGAAAAACAAAACCACCCAAAGCACAAAACATGCACACATTTCCTCAAGCCACACTCTGTGTCACAAACTTCAAGGGCCATTCTACCCTCGCTTTCTGCAAGGAGCTCTCATTGAAGTCAGTAGGAGTGCTGCACGTAGCGCTGCTGTCAGACCTGTCCCTGAGCATAAATGTCGCCTTGAAATATGCCCTGAAGTTGAACTCTAAGCTCCATGAGACAAACAGACAGGGAATTAATCCCAGAGCCAAGCATCCTGTTCCTCGCTGCCACTGTCTTGTCCCCGGCCTCCTTTCAATAAAAGGGGTGATAGTCAGCAGCGCTGCCTGCTATCATGGCATTTGAAAGCATCAAGCACAACCAAATCATTTTCCTACAAATACAATACTTAGGTACAAAGTTAAATCATGAATTACACAGGGTGTTATGGTTTAACCCCAGCCAGCAAATAGAACCACGCAGCTGCTCACTAACACCACCCTCCACACCCCAAGAAGGGTGGGGAGAAGAAGGGGGGAAAAAAAAGAGGGGAAGGGAGAAAAAAAACCAAACAACCCATGGGTTGAGATAGAGACAGTTTAATAGAAACAATAACAGAAAAGAAAAAAAAAAAATAATGACAATGGTCACTCTCACTGCACCATGAATTGGCACCTTCTGGAGCAGTAGTGGCAGATTCCCGCCCCCCAGGTAAACCCCATTCATATACTAAGCGTGATGTCTATGGTATGGAATATTTCATTGGCCATTCCATCATTCTGTCTGTGCTTCTACCGGAAGTTGAAAAAAGTCCTTGAATAGTGTAAACATCACTTAGCAACAACTAAAACCAATAGCTATCATTGACATCCCTTTCACAGCAATCACTAGAAAGAGAATTAACTCTTTCC
>NW_009648526.1:5477784-5485668 GCF_000708025.1 Charadrius vociferus
TCTTTCCCAGCTGAAACCAGGACACAGGCAGAGTCACTGAATCCTGAATGCTTAAAGCATGCAGGATCTGTTTGCGTTAGCAAACAACACTTGTTTTCAAACTCTTTGGACCACTTGGCACTGGACTGGTTTAGAGGAACTGACTCTTCCTCAACATGAAGACCTTCCAAAGCTTCTATAATGTGAGCAAAATTATGTTCCAACAGTGTTGATGCTTGGGTGAGTATAAGCTTTGCTGCTGTGCAGAAATATAGAAAGACCACATCATCTACAGAGAGATTCTTGTGGGTCTAAAAACTCATCTAATTTTTCCATTGATACCAAATAGTCTCAGTTAGAATCCCCACCTACAAACCTGGTCCTGCCACAGTCCTCAGATCATCACAGTTACAGCCAAACTTCTGTTTCTGATTTTATTTTTATGATTTTTTCCCTTACTGCAGAAAAAGACAACTCCTAAAAAAATGTGAAAATGCACAAAGGCCATTTGGGAACATAACTCTATTTAGGATAGCATTTACAAAATATTTTCATCTCTAGGATTAAATTTAAGCACGTGTTTGCAAATCATTTAACAGATGAACTGAATGAGCACGACTCAAGTTCCTTTTGCGACTTGGGGCTCAGATAAGCAGTCACACTTTATGAAAATCTGTTTACTTATTTCCATCCCGCTCTTTCAATGTCCGATTTGGATTATTTCTCTTGTAAAGAGTAGCCATCTGCATGTGGCAGTCTGACAAATGACAAGATGAAGACAATTCGCATCACAGGTTTGTAAAACAACTGAATCTGTTCAAGTGGTAAAACCGTCTGGGGAGCTTCCCCAGAATGCATCAGACTAACTCTACCTTGTGTTCTTAGAGCTCAGTGAGGACTTTTTGATGAGCATCAATGCACAGGCTCCATCATAACTTAGATATTTTGTCTGTATTCAAAAGTGTTACTTTACCATCAAATTAAATTGTCTCCATACTTCATCTCATTGACAAAGGATCCTTTGAGCACCAGAGGGCTTGAAGACAGGCTTAAATAGCTTTATGCTACTTTCATTCCCTTGGCATTTTAGAGCTACATTAACTTCTGTCAGAACATGGTGGTGGTCCCAACTCCAGCCCCCTTGCTGGATGAACCAGCCACGTGCTGAACAAAGGCCTTGCAGCTCTCCAGATAACAGAAAGCAGGACAGAAGGTAGATGGTTGAGGTGAAGGGCTGGAAGAGGAGGATACGCAGCTTTTCCTGTGCCATGAAAGGCAGGTGACATGTGCCAGTCTAGAAAACACCAACAGAAAGACTGCAGACTCTTCAGCCTACTCAGCTAATCAACTCTGCTGTTCAGGGCCCTTGGGATTGCACTAGTGATGCAAAAGGGACTGAAGAACCAAGGATTCTGGCTGGCTGAACAACCCCAGTGGTCACAATGCTTTATATAGTACAATCCCCAAATGACCGTTTCCACACCCACAAGTGAAAAATCTGCACTCAAAACCTGACAATGGAGAAAATACACTTGATTAGCATAATTCCCTAATATCAAACCAGACATGATTAATACAATTCATTTTAGTGTTGCTAAATGTTAATACATCCCAAGGTCCCCCCCTTCTTTCCCTGTTTACTCTCTCCTCCTCTCTTTTGCTAGAGGTTCTCATGGTAAAGCACTTTTCACTCTAACAAGGTCTCTCTTTGGAATAGCATCTTTAAATTATTTAAATATTCATCTGGTAAACACTGCAGTATTTTTAGCAATAAGGTAAAAATCATGTTGCTTTCTGAACTAATCCCAAAGGAAGTGTTGAATTATATGAACTGGTTTCTTTCTTAATTGATAACAAGACGTGCTCAAGGAACTCCATGCATCATGACATTATGATTAAAAACAAACTGTTAAATATCTAATTCTGTGGAAAAAGATATGCCTGCACAAGCCCCCTGCAGTAACTGTTATGTTATACACAAAGGTGCTTTTTCCACAGACTAAATGTGATGAAAAACACAAAAAGCTCTTGCCAAAAATAAGACTACCTTAAGCATCTGCATAATATTCCTTTACATTCCATGGCAAAAAAGGAGAAAAAAAAAAAAAAGCCTAACCCCTTACAAAAGCAACTGAGAATCATTCCCATTTTTACCAGCATTGCCAAGGCAAAAACTGGGAATGTACAGCTGACAGGTACCCCAACTTGGTAGCAGGATAAACCTCCTAGACATTCCTGGGATGCCACAATGTAGCATCCTATGAAACAGGGACGGTGAAGGAGTGTCCCCACCACAAATGTAAGACAATCACTATAAGGAAAAGGGGAAGAAACAAAATAATCTGCCTATGCATACATCCTTGCCAAAAGACTTTCCTTGTAAATTATTAACATCACATGTTACAATGACCCTACTGCAATCAAGTGATCCCTAAAGTGGATGGTGTGGTTCACATCCAGCGAGACAGTGAGTCAGTGTCAAAGCTGAGTGGCACTGAGGCTTTCTGCCTTGCTCTGTTCCCACTGCATCTAACACTGCCTGCCTGCTTCCACACATCTGCCCCTACACAGAACTCTCATCCCCAGCCCCTGTCCCATGGAAGCCTGTGGGAAACTTTTGAGGCATGAAGAGTAGTTTTATCTTCTTTCCACAACAGTATCTTCTAACTCGAAAGAGGACGTTACAGAAGTTGCAGAAATTTGACAAGGGAGGGCAGGTACACCTGAAGAGATGGAAGGGTCGTTTACCAGTTTCACTGCTACAACCATAAAAATCACAAAGACTTTATTTCTGTAGGAAAAGAAACCAGTTACTGCTCTCTGAGTCAGTAGCCTCTGTGTAGGCTACTTCTGACGTAGTTGATTTAAAACCTTTTGCTGTGATGGCAGTGTTGGTAAAAGCTTTAGCCATAGTTTTTATGATGCCATTAAGTTTTAGTCATTTGTGGGTTTTGCAGTATATGAATACTATAGATGCCACCTTAATTAAAAGGTCTTGTCATCTGGCGCAATTAAAAAGAGAAAATGTACTCTCCTATGAACAGCCAGGAACAAATTGAGCAAGCTGCATTATACACGCTAAGTACACAGCAATTTTGTGCCCTGTTCTGTATCACATACATTCTCAAGCCTTCAATACTTTCTAATAATCCTGTTACGTGTTTTATGTATAATTGACTTGTAAAGTGCTAATGCCATGGCATCTCTGACCATTAATGACAACTAAGTTAAACAAAGTTCTACTTTGCAAATACATACAAACTTTATATACACAGAGTGCAGGATGAAAACTGTGCTATATCTCGCAGGATTTTCATGTACAAACACCTCTTAAAAGAGGTGTTCTGTTTTGCAGAAGAAAATATCTAATAGATAAGAAGACAGTCTCTTCCCAAAGAGTACATAGTAAGATAAACACCACTTAAACAGATTTTAATACCTGTGCACCTATTTAATTGGACAGCATATGCATATAAAGTAGATCATGCACATAGCATTCACAGTCTACTCATGAAAGCATACTTCCACAGCTACCTACCGCGAATCCCAGCAGATGGTTACCAGCATGTGTCCCCCCTTGTCAGCTGTAAACACATTCCCCTTCATGACTCTGGCTCATTCTTTCAATTTTGACTCCAGCTCAAGGTCCTTCAAGATAATGAAGCAGCAAATGATTGGTTGCCTCGAGGTTTGTGCCCAGAGAAGGATGCAGAAGGACTGCCTTCAGGATCCACTAGTAACATTTGACCATGAGAA
This sequence comes from Charadrius vociferus, assembly GCF_000708025.1. Classification (NCBI taxonomy): domain Eukaryota; kingdom Metazoa; phylum Chordata; class Aves; order Charadriiformes; family Charadriidae; genus Charadrius; species Charadrius vociferus. Next base: position 5,481,520 of record NW_009648526.1, read on the forward strand.
AAGGTTATCCTACATTCATCTGCTGCTTATGCCCTTAATGCCCTAGCGCATTATATCAACAGGGCTGCAAGAAAACCAGGCGCATCTCCCTGGGCCAGTTAGACTGAAGCATCCAGTTCATGCCACCTTACCAATCCAACACAGCTGCCAGGCCACAGCAGCTGAAAAGCTCTGTAAAAAGTAAAAGGGCATGAGATTGTTGTTGTCTTTTCCAATGAGGCCTGGACTTTTGCTTGGACCTTTTGGCATTACTACAATATATCACAGTCATTTAGATTTCTCAGACTAGCTATAGACTACAGAGCCAATAATATTTATGGCAATTTTTGATAGGCATTTCTGTAGGTCCAAGCAGCTCAGCTCTTGTGCCTGGGTCATAAAGAAACTGAACATATCCTCGTTCAGAAGTCACATACAATTCACACACGAATGAGGTAGATCATTACCATTTGTAAAATACGCCAATCACTGATACCGACTGAAGCAGAACCTCCTGCCTTGGGGCCTGTTTTTTAAGTTACATGCCTCCATTAGAGTACTTATCCTTTAAAGGTGCTAGGTAAGTTAGGCTCATAGGTATGGCAAAAAGGATTTTACCTCAGAAGACTTTTCCATCTGACAGTCCTTGACAAGATATTTGAGTGAAAATGAAAAGTTGCCATATGTATGTAAAACACTTTTTCCTTCTGTCTTGCAAATAAATAGGGCCTTGCGTTTGGAGAACTGACACCTACCACCATCCAAACAAGTAACAGTGTAGACTTAAGGGTAGTAAAAGACAGCAATAACTTGGGGGCTGCAAAGCTTACCAGCAGCAGAACAGAAAATGGTCTTATCTCTCCGCAAGGGAAATTCTCCCCCTGGCTCCCCCTTGGTGCTTTGACTCGCCCAGGAGTTCCCCATGCAGCTGCTCTAGCTTCTGGGAAGATCTTCTCAACCTGAATAGAGGATCCTGACTTGATGCCTTGTCCCTGAAGTGCCCAGTGCTCCCCTACAGAAGGAAACTCCAAAGCCGGTCCTTGAAAGGAGCTTTTCCTCTTACATCCATGCCAGCAGCCACCTTTGGGGCTTAGAGCACCGCAAGCGCCTGTTTTCTGGCTGCTATGAGCCTGCAGGATCTCCTTTGAAGTGCTGCAGCCTTTGGGGAGCATCCTGGGGCACTTTTGAGCTGCACAGGCAAGCAACAACTGCTGCAGCTTAGACAAGCATATGCTCCAGAGGAAGAAACACATTCTAGATGAGGGATGAGCAAAGTCGTGATCACAGATAAAGTGAAGGGCAAAGGTTTTGGAAGAAACTGGAGAAATACTAAGGATACAGAAGGCTTCAAAGCAAAAAAGAGTAATCATAACGGGAGTGACAGCGTAAACTATCTAAGTGTAAGTTAGTTAATAATCCTACTGACAAGTTATTGACCAATTAGAATAAATATCCTTAGGCATGGCTCCGAGACCCACCGTCCTACTTGGACAGCCCAGCAGCCAGTGAGCAGCAGGACCAATGCTAGACACATCGGGTCCATTGTGTGGGTGATGGAGTCACACCCACACACTGTACTAGCAGCACCCTCAGTGCTAATGACATCCCTGGATAGAAGGTTGGTGGCATGACTGGTCTTCAGAGTGCAAAATAATAACTGAACATTACTTGTGTGTTGAAAAGACAGATGAATGTATATCACCATGCAACCTCTTATGAATTCCTGTCCGTCTTCCCCTCTCTCAAAGCAGACACGGCTGTAATACATGAGTAGCACCCAACTACTCCTCAAGGACCCTTTTTAACATGGCCACTGGGAACCACACCTTTAAACTGTGGGCCTGAGACTGAAGGATATTCTCATACAGGCATTCCTTGGAAGCTTGCACAGACCACTGTCACCAGACCCTTTCCAGTCAAAGGATAGAGCTAGTACCAAAAAAAAGGAAATCCTGCATGCTGCAGTAAACTGATTAGACAAAAAACACACAATAGTCATCAATAAGAGAGCCTCTCCTTCAGTACTGACAGAGCAAACGTGTCTCCTTTACAGGCTGTGAGCAGCTGCACTCCACTTACAGTCATCTGAATGCCCACTGGCAACAGGTATACACATGGATATGCTATTCTTAAACTACTAGCCACCCAAGGACAGGACCAAGGCAGGAAGTTTGAATACAGATGAACAGGCTCATAACTCTGCTTAAAAGTGTGCTACACACTCGGGAGGCTAAGCCGGCTGCTACAACAGCCTCTTAGTAGGGCTCCCTTCCATTAAAGGAAGAATAATTCAGAGGAAGTGGCTTCAGAGCAGATCAAAGCACAAAGGAGAGAGGGGAAATTATAATTTTAAGAAAGATATGCACAAACAACACATTTGGGCAATTCTGGAGAGGTAAGCGCTATTTCCCCTCCACCCTTCAGTTGAGCTGCAGCATCTGTCTAGTCTGAGCAGCATAAGTATCACTTAGATACTTACTATGCCACCTTCTGTACAACTCTGGGTAAAAATACACTGCTACATGAGATACAAATAGAAACATAACTTGATTTACAAAAAAAAAACACAACCTGCAGAATACACCTGGGTTTTACTGACCATCAGCACTAATCTGTGCTGCTCACTACTGTTATAAAGCATGAAACATTCTATAACAACCTTAAGTTACAGTGAGGGAAGAAAACTTACTGTATCACTTAATATTTTAGTGCTGCTGAAGTATCCTAGGCCATTTTTGTCCCCTTATTTTACCTGAACATGTTGACTGTGTCCAGTATTCAGATGCACAACTTTTTCCTTTTAAATTAATCTGTGATCCACCCATGTAAACCAAAACGAAAGAAAAAAAAAAGAAACCAGCAGAGAGAAAAAGCAAGCAGGAAACCATGTGGCTTGAAACCTAGAGGCTGGTGCCACATGCTGCACCGTGTGTTCTAATTATCGAGCTCAGTTACTGACCCCTGCGTATGAGCCCTTCCTCAAAAATGATGGCAGGTTCAGTGCCTGCCTTTCTGGAGTACGCTGCCTGTTTTTGAACTTGAGCTGCTGAGAGAGTTTATGAACAGAGCTGCTGTTTTATTTACTCTCAATTAATCACGCTCAACTGTAAACAAAGTGTCTGTTTCAGTTCTGCTGACAATTATCCACTTGTCAACATCTCCCTCAAGTACCTTCAGCATCTGGCAACAGCACAAAACTGCTACATCAAAATGAACATTTTGTCTCAATAAAAAGATAGACACGTGGCAAGTTTTCATCTGTTTTCTAGCCCATCAGCAGGCGGGTTATTTGTTACTAATGCAACCAGACCACTTCCCATGGAGTACCTATTTACAAAGGGGGAGGGAAGCAAAATTTTCTTTACATTAGTAAGGCAGACTCGTGGAAGTAACTAGCGGAGACCCCAAAGAGCCCCCACACCTCCCCATGCAGGCAGAGGTGAGCCCTCCCTGCAGCCTGCCTGGTGCCTGCCATGGGCCTCCTGTTCTGATGGGGCAAGCCCAGCCCCAGCTTCACCAGTCGCCTTGCCAAAAGCTGTAGAGCAGGACTTGCTTCTTTACTTTGTGGCGTTCAGCAAACCCCAGTGTAAATGCTAACCACTTACTGGTCCCTCCCCAACCACTTTTAGCATGAAAGTCTTTCCACTCCTTGCTCCATGCCTGGGCTTTCTTTGGTCCCTGGAGCTCCCTTACTGGTGTGAATTTTGCCATTTTAAGCTTTTAAGATGTAATTATTCTTATTAGCTCAAAATCCTTCCTGCATTTTAACACAACCACTCTTATGGTTAAATTATTAGCTACAAGGCAAACTACAGATAGCACCTGGCACCTTTTTGGGTACTGTCAGGCAAAATTGGACACTCCTTTTCTCCTGAGGGGACGAAGGCAGCACGGCCAGGCAGCTCCTCAGCTTACAGGCAGCCTCCCTAACAGGCAAGGAGGCCCCAGGGCGCTGGGTCTACAGAGAACGTCACCTCATACCTCAGAGGCACAGAAACAGTGTGCTGTGGCTCTGGTTACCTCAAGTTTTTAATATTACTTGAAAGTTAATCATGCTCTCGCAAAAATAACGGGAAAATCTGACTAACTTCACAGAAAGCAACCAAACCGTGTACCTTTTCTCCACAGAACTGAGTTTTCTTCCCAGAATAAAATTGCGGGGGGAGGGGG
>NW_009648526.1:5486018-5488139 GCF_000708025.1 Charadrius vociferus
TCGCAGCGCCCGCCCCGGCCGGAGCGGCAGCCTCCCCTTTAACCTTCTCCTCTCTGCGCAATTAATTGAGATATCTTTTATACTTGATGTGTTGTAAAATTAATGCCTAATTTATGTAATTAGTCAATTAACTATAATTCTAGCATATGGTGCCAAATGCCCAGAAGGTGTTCTTGTTTCCCAGGTACTTATTTTGATGTCATGAAATGCAGCTAATTAATTTTACATGCATATTAATTTCGGATCTATTTAGCGGCTCCCTTTGTGAAGGCAGATTTAATATTTGTCTTTCTAACCTTTTTGGGGCAAATTCCGCGCTCGGTGTTGAAACGGAGGTGACTTTTTAGACACATTTCCATCGGTCTCCCTTTCCTCTACGGAGCCTCTGCTGACACCGGGTCGATCCCTCCTGCGTGAAGATGCACAAGGGCTGATTATCTATAGCTTCCCGCACATCTATAACTGTCGCAAGATACGGCTATTGAATTTAAATCCGATTAATATTTAATATTAAACATTTCTGAGGGAATTTTTGTTTGTTTTTGGCAAAGCACAATATCCCACGGACATTTTTTTTTAAATAGCTGCTCTTAATACAATGCTCCTTGGAAAAATTATGAGAATTCAAGTATTGCCTAATTAGAAAATGAGCGTAATCCCGCTCGCTGCCTTCTGATCCTCGCAGCTCTCCTCCTGCTTGCGCGGAGAAACTGCGAGCTCCCTGCCTGCGTGCCCTACCGCTCCCGGCACCGGGGAAGCGCTCCCCGCGCCCCCGCAGCGAAACGGCTCGGGTCACCCCTCTGCCTCTTTCGGAAAGAGATCGCATTTGACTTTGTCCAGAGTACTACGACAGAGGAGATTATTCCTCTTCTTTCTGCAATTTGTGCGGGGATTAAGGGGTTAACCGCATCGTGGGCTTTCCCGCTCCCCTGATGTTGAGAAAAGATTTAAGCAGGAAAAAAACAGACGAAACCCGTAGTCTGCGCTTCAGATTCCCAGCGATACCCTTTCCCCCTTTGCTGCAGCAGCACTAATTGCCGCATTAGAGTTATCTCTGGGGTGACGGGAGACAAAAATGCACCTGGCTGAGGGGTGCAGGACGGCGGGCGGGCGCGCTCCCGCCAACCCCGGGGAACCGCTTCCCGCGGAGCGGCAGGGCAGGGCAGGAGCCGGGTTTTTAAGACGTCTACGAGAGTGCTGTGGCGTCATAAAACTTTTATCCCCCTTTCTGGATAAATTAATGAGCAATTTAATTAATAAAATCAGAGAGTAGCGTAAGTGCTATGATAATGAAGTTAAATGAGCGCGCAGTAAAATATTCACTAATCCAGCACATTGGCAAATGCCCCCTTAATTCTGCTTAGCACTAAAAGGGTTTTGAGCACCATAATGAGATTCCTCTGTCTGCTAATTAATTGACACTCTCCTGAATATTCATATGTGCTAGCACCAATACGTTCCTAATTGCACCGTGGAATGGATCTCAGAGGAAAGTAAATCGCCATAGACTTAATTAAAATAATGTATGCCAGATCCAGCTCGCTGAAGATGAGACATTTGCCATCAAGCGGTGTAAGAAAGTGGCACCTGGTTTGTAGCGAAAAATGAGGAGAAAATCTTTATCCCTCCCAAGGTGAAGCCAGCGGGGGCTGCGAAGCGCCAGGCTTTTCAGCCTGCAGAACTGGGAGCGAAAGAGAGCTTCGGCTTCACCTGCCGATGTCAGTGCGCGGCCCGCGGGGGCGGCGCGGGAGCCCGCTCGCAGGCGGCGGCGCTGCCCGCGGAATAACGGAGCTCGGCAGTGCGAAGCGCGGGGAGCGGGCTGCACACGGCGAGGCGGAAGAAATCTGGGCAGGGATGCCCTCTACAGAGGCGTTCGGGGAAAACCGTTTGCCTCCGACGAAGGAGGGGAGGAGGGGGAGGCAGGGAAGGAGGGAGGGAGCAGCCACGTTTGTAAACTTTTCCTTGAGGGGAATCCGGTGCCTTTGAAGCTCAGTCTCTGAATGGATTGTTCTTTGCACCTCCAGACTAATACTGTGAGCTAATATTGTACATTTAAATTGTTCTGCTGTTAAAAGCGTGGCGAGTTGCACGGAGAAATGAGTGCCTGCCGCTGCCGGGCCG
>NW_009648526.1:5488497-5489413 GCF_000708025.1 Charadrius vociferus
CCCGCGCATCCCCCCGCTCGCTGAACGGCGCACGTCGAGCGCTCTGCTCCGTCTCTTCCTTCCCTACCAGCTCAGGAAACGAAAAGGAAAATCGGTTCCTTGGAAAAGACAGCTTTTAAAAAAAAATCACCACAGGTTAGAAACTAAAAAGAGTTTATTTGAAGACATACAAATGCATATTTATTATACACATGTAGGCATTAACAATGTAAATTACACCGCCAGCACTTGCTGGTTGTTTATTCATTAGATCTTTAGAAAATCTACATTGCCTGCAGATAGCGGGATGATAATGTGAAATACACAAGCAGTTTACCCAGGCAACTCCGCGCAGCTCGGCGCAGCTCCGCGCGGGGCCACCAACAGGAAGTGCCGTCGCCCAAAACACAGGGCGTGGGTTTTACAGGTCGTGGCCCAAGGGAGAGCAAACTTCGACGGAAACACTTCGGAGCAGAGGAAATACAAGGGGGCTCTCAGAGCTCAAAAAACTGCCATTCGCAATGTCTTTTATTCCCATGTAAAATCTTTCCTCGCCAAAGGAAAAAAAAAAATCCTCTATCAAATTCTTCCCTCTTTGGCTGATTAAATGCTGTATGACTACAGTATCACTCGATGATAAAGACAGGAAAAATATAAGGAAAGAAATCGCCGCGGGGAGAATTTTTCTAAAGTTAGATCCAAAGAACCTCTTCCAGGAATGAAATATTAAAGAAGGTTAATATGTTTTTTGCTGCAGAGCTGAGGGTTGATGGGAAGACGGGAGCTTTGCTGGCGTCGTGAGGGTGGCAGCCGGGGAGCTGAGGCGGGCGGAGGATGTCAGCAAATGTAAGCATGCTCTGGGAGCCGCCAGCCTCGACACAGGCAGCCCGCGCTTCGCCTGTCACTGCCAGGCTGCCCTGTCCCACTCCTGCCTTGT
>NW_009648526.1:5492220-5496696 GCF_000708025.1 Charadrius vociferus
AAGGGGGGGCACGGGGACGAGGCGCCGGCGGGCGGCGGCAGGGAAGGGGCGGCGGAGCGCCCTGCCCAACGCCGGGAGCGCCGAGCCCCGCGGGGCGCAGCCGTGGCCGAGCCCGATCCCCCGGGCACAAAGGGCACCGCAAACCCCGAGCGGTGCTGTTGCTATCAGGAGTACGGGTTTGGGGAGCAGTTCTCAGCCCGGCCTTGACAGGCAGGGGGAGTTTGTTTAGTTTGGTCGTTGCGAAAGGAGCAAAACCCTTTTGAAAGGGCGCTAAGTAGTTTCACGCCAAAGTGGCAGATTTGGTGAAGAATGTGGGGTGGGACAAAGCCCCGCCGTTCCCAGAGCGGCCGGAGCGCCTCGGGAAACCGCACCGGGAATTCAAGCCCACAGAAAAGCGGGAGAGCCCAAATGCCTCCGCTTCCTTCTCCCTCCCGGCCCCCGAGAAGCAAAGAGACGCAGAACCATTACAAAAAAAAAAAAAAAAAAAAAAAAAAAAAGAGAGAGCGAGGCTTAGCCGAAACGCAGCCGCAACCAGCAGCCTGGAGTTGACTTTCCAAAACGGGGGAAGCTTGCTCAGAGCCTGGCATTGTGTTTCGCAGCCTAGGAAACCCTAAGAAGCTGGTACTTTCCCCCTCCCTTCTCTTTTCTCCCAACTGGTTTGTAAATATTAACAAGGTTGTGAGCTATTCTCCCACACAGAGTGCATTTTTTTCTTTCTTTTTTTTTTTTTTTATCCTTGGAAAACTTCTTGGCTTCCCTCCACAGCCCTTCTCCCACTCCTCCCCTCTGCAACGCTACACACCTGCTTGCAGCCACAAAGATTCAAAATCAATATTGTATTTGTCACTTTTCTGTCTCCTTTTCCTCTCTCAACAGCCCCGCTTGCCACTGAAGCGAATTGTGGATTTATGGAGGAAAATTAGCATAAATTATTACCAAATCTGTAAACGTGTGTGGTCTTGCTTGTGGGAAAGGGGGCTATTGCGAACCTTCCATGCAGAAAGGTGGTCCATGATGGGCTTCATGCAAGGGCTGAATGGCTATTGCAAGAAATAGATTTCCATTGGGTTTGCACATTGATATAATTGACTTATGTGTATTTTATACAGTTTTCCCAACACTTCTCCTGAGCTCCTTATTTGAATTAGGCTTCAGAAACACGTCTATTTGTTTTGGTTTTCTGCACAATGGATTTGGATTCACTTGCCCCCTCCCCTCCTCCCTAATGTTGGCTTTCAAAGTAAAAGGCAAATGCTACAAGTTACATTTAAATCCTATATTGCCCAAGTCTGTCATCTGTTGCGTGTTTAACACGAGGTGAAACTTTGGGTATCAATTACCGGGATGGCTTTGCCTGCCCTACCCCTCCGCTCACACATTCCTTTGCACTGGAAAAAGAAAAATCGGGCGCCTTACAGCCATACCTCCTTCGCACTCGGAGTAGCAAATGACAACGGAAGTAGACTATTCTTTAACTTCACAGCTTGCGGATTCCCATTTGCGCCAGCGGTTGGTTTTTTTCTTTCTTCGGAAATAAAAGGTACCGGCAAAAAGAGGAAGAAAAGAATTTGTCAGCCTGTGAATTTTATTTACTCCTGTGCTGTTTCTGAGCTCTCTTTTAGACAGGCATCCCAGGAGCGAACTTGGGCTGAGAGACAAAACCCGAAGTGAGGAGTGTTAGAAGCTGGGGGGGCGGGGGGTCAGAGGTGTCTATTAAACCCACTTATTTGGGGTCTCTCAATACAAAAATAGAAGCCTTCTGCCCGGTGTCCTAGGGGACGCTGGGAGGAATCTGTCCTCATTTGAGAGTATTGTCTTTCCTACGCTCTAACCAACGTCCATCGGCTCATCACCTCTTACCCCCCAAAAAAAGTTTGGAGGCTGCCTTCCTGCCCTGCCCGACCGGCACGAAGCGTGTCGAGCTGGTTAACTGAGCAAGGCAGCTCCCGGGCTCTGAACCGCACGAAAACCCCCGGGTGTTCTCTGCAACCCGGGGGTGACATGCGGCAGGTCTCCCCCCACAAGGGCTCGTTAGCTCGGAAACGCGGGGCCGAGGTCGGCTTCTCGGATTCCTAGAAACACAATTATTTGCCCATTATTCTCTAAACGACATCCTGCCCCGAGAGAGACGGATTAGGTGGGACTGAGGGCAGCCGGGTTGGAAGGAGGGGAACGCAGTTTAACACACACGACGTCGGAGCTAGTTGCAGTGTGAAATGCGTTTTCAAGCTGCTGCCAGGTTTCAGGCAGCCCTGCTTGACGGGGACTGTCCCTCCGAGGAGACCCTACCGCGCCGGCAGAGTCCGTCTCGCAGCAGCCCGCGCTGCACAGGCAGCCGGCGCGGCGCTCCCTCCCCCACCCCAGCTATTTTTGCTGAATTAAGAAGGTGACATTATTCTTTTCTTCAAGTACTTCTGTTAATATTGAAAAACGTGCGCTTGCATTTCAAGCGGGAGCGCTCAGCCTCAGCAGACATTTCAATATTAATGAAATTGTTTAATCTCCTAAATTCATCGTGTTTAAGTTACGTTTTGGTGAGTTATTGACCGACTCCGAAAACACTGTTAATGGAGTGGATGTGTATTCACCACAAAGGCTCTTCCTTCCAGGGCTTGCAGCTCCCGAGACAATCTTGTATTCTGGCTCTAGGTTAAGAGGATGCACCGCAGCCTCGGGAATAGACATCATCCAAACTTCCCTCCTGTGCCAGGGCAAGCCTGGGACTTTCCGGGCCAGATCCTCCCCCCAGGGCACATGGTTGGCAGTGGGGCTGCTCGCCTGGGCTGCGGTTCCAGGATCGGGCCTTGGTTCCCGGGGAGGAGGCAGTACAGCGGAGCAAATAGAGCCGCAACTCGGGTGCTACACACACCCTGGCTGCTCCTACGCGCGCACAAGTGCGCACCGAGAAGCACAGAGGCACACGAACGTTCTGACACATATCCCGCGGAAAGCGTCAGGTTGACGATATTTAGCACAGTAACCGCTGACGCGGACCGGTTAGCCCAGACCAGCTCTGCGGGACTCCCGCCGCCCACCCCAAGCCCGGCCAAAATCGGCACCGAGCACACCGGGGCTGTGCTCCGGACGCTGCGGGTGTATTTTAAGGCGACTCCCACGGCTTTGCACCAACAGGTCGGCGGAACTAAAGCAGCGGTCCTGCCTGGGCTGGGGGGAGGGGGAGGAAGAAGGGTGAGGGGGAGAAGGAAACTTCCCGGGGCGACTACGGAGGAGCCCCGATCTTTTCTCTCCTCGAAAGAACCTTCGCTCGGGGAGAGCGGATTTGGCAAAGAGAAAGTCTCTCGTTACAGGGAAAAAGGCTCGTCTTAAGTTAGCCAACAATACAAATCAGATAACAATGCAGAACAAACAGAATACCACAGCCAAGCAATTTCCATGTCAAACATCCCACTGCTCAGTACCTCCATTTCTAAGTGTGAATTGCAGACTAAGCTTCCTGCAAAGTCCACAGAGAGGTTAGTGCATACCTTCCCCCCCACCCCCAGCCACCGGGTACCATCGCACTGCAATTCCGCTGGCGGAGCCTTTTCACCCCTCGCCTTGTCTTCAAATGGAAATGATTCCCATTGGCCCAAGGTGTCCATGTAAATAGGTGTAAATGAAACCAGATTATGCCTTTCTTTCCAGCCCCCTCCTCCCCGCTCCCCTCCCCCTGCTCCCAAGGCGATTGTCATATGATAGCAAAGAAGTGGCACATTAATGAAGCGCCTCTACAGGGGTCTTTTCTGCTCATGTCACCACATAAAACTATCAGATGGTTAGAGGAAGGACATGGAGGCAACTACTTAGCTCATCGCGGCTGCAGAGAAGCAAACACGCCTCTGCTACAGTTCAGCTGCCGGTGGTGCAAAAGAAGCTGATTCAGCCCGCGGAGGAGAAGGGAGGGGTGTGCAAGAGGATTCCCAAACCCAAGCCAGCTCGCTGCCTCCTCGGGACTAAACCGGAGCAGAGTGGTCGGGAAAGGAGCGAAAGACACGCCGGAGGAGCGGGGTGGGAAAGAGCCCGGACTCCCAGCTGCGTCCCGGATGCGGACTGTCAACTTCCAGCAACTTTAAGGTGGGCATACGCAGGGCTGGCATGGAGTAGGGTGGGAGACGAGGGGAGGGTATGGGATGGGGTGTGGGGGGGTCCCCTTCTCCTCCTCGCCGAGACCAGAAGGCAGAGCTACCGCTAGAGTAACTTTACAGACGCGGGCTGCTGCGGGGAGGCCAGGCTGAGCGAGGCCGGGGCTGGGAGAAAGGCACATCGCTTTGCCCTCGCCGGCGGCGCAGAGGTACGGGTTGGTTTCCCCTGCCCCCATCCCGGCCCCAGCTGGCTGAGGTCTGCCGTGCCCCTTTCCCGTGCCCTTCTTTCTCCAGCCCGGCCCCACGCCCACCCGCTGCCCCGGCCGGGTGCCGGTGCAAATCCTCTCGGACTCACCCCTCTCCCCCCCCCCCCCACCCCCTCCTTGTCGCCGCC
>NW_009648526.1:5497048-5497940 GCF_000708025.1 Charadrius vociferus
CTTCAAGGTGGTCAAGTCGGACCACCTGGCCCCCAGCAAGCCGGCGGACGCGGCGCAGTACCTGCAGCAGCAGGCGAAGCTGCGGGTCAGCGCCCCCGCGGCCACCGGCACCCACCTGCCCCAGATGTCCACGTACAACCTCGGCGTGTCCCAGCCCTCCAGCTTCAAGCACCCCTTCGCCATCGAGAACATCATCGCCAGAGAGTACAAGATGCCCGGGGGCCTCGCCTTTTCCACAATGCAGCCCATGCCGGCCGCCTACCCCCTTCCCAACCAGTTGACTACGGTGGGCAGCTCCATTGGCACGGGCTGGCCCCACATGTACGGCTCCGGCATGATCGACACCGCCACCCCTATCTCCATGGCCAGCAGCGAGTACGGCGCCTACGGCGTGCCCATTAAACCGCTCTGCCATGGGGGGCAGACTTTGCCGGCCATCCCCGTCCCCATCAAGCCTACCCCCGCCGCGGTGCCGGCCCTGCCCGCCCTGCCCGCGCCCATCCCCACCATCCTCTCGAACTCGCCGCCCTCCCTCAGCCCCACGTCCTCGCAGACGGCCACCAGCCAAAGCAGCCCGGCCACCCCCAGCGAGACTCTCACCAGCCCGGCGCCCGCCCTCCACTCCGTGGCGGTGCACTGACCCGGGCCGCCCGCACGGACTCCGCCGTCCCCTTTCTCCCAAAGTTTCCTCGGAGCTCTCTTCCCTCCCATCCTCTCGCTCCTTCCGCTTCTTTCCTCCCTCCTCTCTTCTCTTTTCCTCGAAAGCAGAGACAACTCTCCGCGGGAAACTGAGGTTTGCCGTTCGCGTGAGCTGCCTTTCTGCCTCGCCCCTCCAGCCCTGCCCTCCTCCGCGTCTCGGCTTCTTTCCCGGTTCCGAACTTTGTTTTCCGCT
>NW_009648526.1:5498296-5502669 GCF_000708025.1 Charadrius vociferus
GCGGGGGCGCGGGGCGAGCGTGGGCCGCGCCGCGGGAGCAGGACGCCGTACGACGGAAGGCACCCGTTCACTCACTCCATACCTATATTGTTTACAAAGCGCCTGTTTTAATGTAAATACTGAGCTGGCATCGCTACTGTAAATCACATGAGGTCCCCTTTGCAGTACCTGTTGTAACGCGGATGTGTACTGTAGTTTTCAGCTGGAAGAGGAGAAGTTGACTGGTCTGTTAACTTCTGATTAACCTGAAGGTTTGGGGAGCTCAGGGTTTCTTGGTTTTGGTTTTTTTTTTTTCCCTTTCTTTTTTTTTTTTTAAATTTTGTAGCTATTTATTCATAGCTTAAAAACAAACAATAATAACAATAAAAATAAACCTGTTACCAAGCTCACAACCCGGCATAGCTTAAGAAAAGCTGCTGAAGTCACTGGTAAAACGTGGAGAAGTAACACAACAGCAGGTACAAACTGTGGAGGTCATCCCGATTTCTGCTGGAGCTTTGCAGACGAGAGAGGGGGCTAGGGAAACTGTAAATGTCTGTGCATAGGAATGATTATAAAATGTGTAAAATGCACTTTTGTTTGATATACTCCTTTCTAGTTTTAGGTAGTTTGCTGGAAACTGAACTGTTGTTCTGTTGTGAACTGCTTAAGTTAAGAAAAAAAAAAGGAAAAAAAACCACCAACCCACAAACGGCATTAGTGTCTATTGAAATTGTAAAGACATTTCTTTTTAACGTTTTTTTTTCGTGTACAGAATAAGCATGGCATCTTAAATATTGGTGTTCTTGTTCCCAGCATGTGTGTTTTAAGACAAAGGTTGAAAAAGTGTCAACGTTAAATTATGAACCAAGTCGTCCAAATAATATTTTCTCATTAAAATATGTAAATGCAGATTTAGTTTCTTATTTGTCTTTTTAAACAGTTTACACGAGAAAAGTAAAACATTAGTTCATGAAAAAGGAATGACGTTATTCCAATATTTAGATAATCTAAGCAGCCTTTTCACGGGAGGTTACTATAAATATAGTTATTAACATACCATAATATGTTAGATAAAATTCTCATTATTGCCGGTGTACCAAAGAGGTAACATACATAAGTGTGTTCTGTGGTTTTTATATCTATGTATCTACACACATACATATATGCATACACACACATCTACGCGTTTGTGTCCTCTACAGTTATACCGAATATAAACACGTACTACATTTACACCTGTGCGTATGTATATTTATCTTCCACATACTCCTAGTTAAATTTTCTCTAAAAAGTATAAAAAATTAGTGAGCTTCTAGAATACGGAGCTAACATAAAAATCTTTAAAGAATTAGTTACTTTTTAAGACTGAGAATAGGGAATTTTTGTCAGTTGTGGTTTTTCTTACAAGTGGCATCTCAAAATCTTTTTCAAGTAAAAGTGAGCTATTGTAGCCTTTCACCTGTCGTTTAAACCTCCTCAAGCATTGCAGTTGCTCCAACCACTGCTATAATTTCTCCATCTCTATTGATCACACTTTCCAAACCCGGTAGGTTGCAAGCTGTAACACTTAAAATTGTACCCGTTCTTCTGTAAGCCAATAGATAGTCCCTTTTAAAAAGTAAGGGCAAGGTAGTTACAATGAAAATTGGATTCCGGGCACCTTCCAGTGGGGGCCTCCAATTCTTTTAGGGATTTTGAAAGGATTCAGCAACTCCTGAAAATGGTAGAAGCAATCTAGTGAAATTAGTACATAAGTGTCTCGGAGATGAGGCAGTCTGCGCCAAGAGCGCAGTTACGAGACAACCGAATACTTAAAGGCTTATTAGCAAGAAAACGACATTGTATTCTAACGAACTGATAGGATTCACTAATTCTACGGCAATGATTTTATAGAGGTTTTGTCTCTGCCTGATCTCTCAGAATTTCTGGACCATAAACAGCGCAAGTGACATCCCCATTTCCTTACTACACACCGCAAGGTCCTTGCAAAAGTTTTAAGATTAATGTATAGGGTAATTAATCCAGTTGCGACCATTTTTTTAAAGAGAACGGATCCCACACACAGAAAAAAGGTGGAAAATACATGAATCATTGGGCTGATTAAAATGCATGAAGCTGCTAAAGCTTGTCAGATGGGGGACAACTGAACTCATTCATCAAGTCCAACCCACGATTATATCAACACGATCAGCTAAAGAAAGCATTCAAAACTTATCACCAGATCAATGGACACATAACTCGACAAACTTTTCCTAAACAAGCGATGACCTACATTTTTAGGCGACGAGGACTCTTTTTCTCCTTCCTTTCTTTTTTTCTTTTAAGATCTAGCAGTCAGAACAAATCCTCAAAGATGAAATCCGAGCTCAGCTAAGAAGATGAAGTTGCACTTTCAGGGTCTTTTTTTAACTATATAGTAATCAACGGAGATAATAATCTGAAAAGATTATGCCGCAAAGCAAAATATTTGCAAAAGGTGCAATAACTTCCTTGCTTTATAATCCCATAGTAAGACTCGCACTTTAAAATTTCCTTTTTCCTCTTTATCTCTGCGATTTCCCGGGACTGGCCAAAGCCCGAGGACCCCCCTCGCCGCGGCCGCCAGCGCGCAGCCCGCGGGGCCGGCTCCGCGCTCCTACGCGCATCTCTGCCCGCGCCCCTAAATGTGGCGATGCTTATTTCAAACAAATACGCAGCTCGGCGCCTCGCTTGAATCTACTGCTTTGACTTGTTAAATCTCCCTAATGGCTCAAGTCCAATGTCAATAAACACAGATCTGAAATAGAACAGCAAGAGACAACAGCGCGGAGGGAAGGGGAGAGGGGGGGGCAACTGAATCAGCCGCGGCCGAGCTCTCCGTCGTGTTTAGACAGCCAGCGAGACATTATAAGCTGGGCGTACTTGATGCAAAGAGAGCGTTCATTCTAGGCAAAAGCTCTTTTCTTCCGGAGGATGAGTTTGAGCCCGGCTGTGCAAGGTAAGCCCGCGGACCCAGTCGTGCTTGGCGACTCGGGTTTTTGCTTCATGTCAGTGCATGGGGTGTGAATCCTTTCTCGTCAGGATATTTCTTTTTTTTTTTTCTCTTTTTTTTTTTTTTTTTTTTCTTTCCTCTCGACGTGTGACAAGACACCACCCCACAAGACTGAATCCTCTATTGAAGAAAGCCAGCTCTTTCTCACCCAGAATATTTATTTTCTCTCGGACCGTGCCTTGCGGGGAAGGGCAGTCTGTGCCAGGTAGGGAGAAAAGAACTCCCCAGCGACCCCTGAGAAGGAGTTTTATGAGCCAGCCTTTCTTCAAAAGTGGTCCTTGGGAAAAAGAGAAAAAAACTTAGCAGCTTCGTCAACTTCAGTGCCAAATTATCTCGGAATCTTAATATAAATGTCACTTCGTGGGTTGCTTTTTTTTTCTTTTTATTAACAAAAAGAAACCGAGGCTGTGAAGCCTTGGAGGGGCTGTATTTGTTTCTTTTAAACTAACAACAAATTATCTAATTAATATGTTTCAATTACAGCATGAAAAAGAGAGGCTTTGGACCGCCTGCAGTGGGTTTACAATAGCCCCAGAGCCCACTATAAGAATTTACAATAACTTCACATCTGTTTCTTTATTTCCCACTTTTCGAGTCTAAAACTCCTCTCGAAATCACTTCAAACCGTGGCCCAAATTATGAAATATGGTCTCTCTGCCAGGAAAAAAAAAAGGTAGAAAGAAAAAAAGGACAAAACTTTGCAGATCGAGGCTTCATTTGCAAGCGAGAAAGTGAAAGCCCCATTGAAGAGCATTAAACAAATATATTAGAATTCTGTCACTTTATGCAATTGAGTAGATCAAATAAAGGGTCCCAGGCCACTTCATTCACTCTCATTCACTTGAATAGAAAATGCAAAGAATAGCAAACCTAGACTGGGCCACCGATGTAGATTTAGCCCTTTTTTTCTAAGAGACAAAAAGGCTGAATTTTCACAAACACATTGCTGACTCGGGGACTAGGAAACCAGCACTGAAACCCCTTTGGAATTTAAATTCATTTTATCTTCCTCTCTCTCTGGGTCCGTTTGCACTACAGGGCGAGTTGCACTGGCACCCTTGCTTGGAAAAAATACAACACAATACAACAACAACAAAAAAACCTACAGATTTACCAAGACGAGCCACAGCACAGTTTGGAAGGTAACGTTTTTATTTGCAAAGAGAAAATGAGGAAACATCCACCCTTTGCCCAAGGTGCCCTGCGAATCGCGGGCCCTTCACGGGACGCCTGGGCAAAGCGCTCCTGCCCGGCTGCACTCCGCGGCCTCCCGTCCCGCCGCGCTAGGGGCACTGCGCACATGCGGAGGGCTGCCCTGCTGCGCAGGGCCGGGGCCGCGGGCGGAGGGAGAGCGGGGGAG
>NW_009648526.1:5502957-5551516 GCF_000708025.1 Charadrius vociferus
CGACTGCTGCATACGCACTAGGTGACACTGCCCTTCCTTTGGCAGCGTTTTTATGTGAAGGTACCTTTTCTGCCATCCTTCCTCTGCCGTGGACCTCAGCACTGAGGCAGCCGGAGCGGGGCAGGGTGCCTCGGCACCCAGGGAGGGCCCCACCTTCCGCTCCCTCCCGTGTCCCTAACATGGCCACTGCCAGGGAGCACCAAAGTGTTCGAGAGGTTAACTTGTACCTCAACTGTAGGCACTGCTAAATAAAGGCTCTTAATTTTGCACTATTTAGAAGGGCCTTGGTATTTATTAAGTAGTAACTTGAGTATTTTGCATTAATTAGAGTGGCTCCTTAGAGAGACATTACAGCCAAGACTAATCTTACACCACAGGAAAATGCTCATCATTTCCACTCCCCCACCTACCACAGCCACAGAGAACGCACACCCCCCGCACACACTGGGCTGCTTGTAAACATTCACCTGTAGGCTTTCTCTCCAACAATGCAATCAAGGCACTTTGGGGGACTGCAGCATCCATCCCCCTTGCTTGCCTTAATGGCTACTGGATAGACAACGTAAGTAAGGAGGGGCTGAGTCCAAAACTTGGACCTGGTTCTACTCTGAGGGCTGCCCAGCTGCCCTGCCCTGGGTGGCACGAGGGGCCTTCTCAGCCTTTAAAAACCGCTAGTACGTCTAGTGCCAGACAGAGGATTCGGGAACTCTTGCTCCCAAGGCTACTCCCCTGAGCAGGCCCACACATTAGTTCCATGGTTTAACAGCCTAAGTTACTAATTACGGGGCACTTTTATTCCTACATTCAGCAGTGCTGCTGCATTACCAACTAAACATGAAACAAACTCAAATGAAGTAAGCAAAAAGACACCAAAGCCTCTGTGTTCAAATACCTGAACATGAAAGCATACCATGCCATCCAGCTCCGGCCAAAAGTAGCTGCTTTAAATGTTAGGTGAATACTAGGTCAGACAGGAAACTCCCCTGCAGCATATCAAGGGTGACAAAGCACCAGTTTCCGAGCAGGGAAGACAATGCCCCACCTGCAGCCGCAGAGGCAACCATCTCTTCAAACAATTGCAAACCCACCTCTTCCATGCCACAGCCATCTGTTTGTCTACTAACTACAGTAGTATCACCATCTGATTCTCTCCCACCTCTTCCTGTTTTTCTCTCCTGTGGAGTCTTTGTGGCTCTGGCTGGCAAATTTCACTTGTAAGCCTTCAGCTTAAAGATGCGGGTTCCTGGCAGCAGGGTACTGAGAAGCTGAAAGGTGCAGTCAGCATTCTTCCACCTTTAAACAATGTTATTGTCTCATCCCCTGAAGATACCCCTCCCCTCAGGCTAATGGGGCATGGATGGTTTCCCTGGCCTTCCACACTGGAGTGCTGGACCCGTGGAAACATGGTTTGCATCATCTCTCCCCGTGCTCTTGCTGCTCTTTAGCTTTTCACAGGGTCTGGCTTAGACCAGTGATAACACAGCTCACACACAGAGCGGAAGGATGGGATTAGTAGGCCTGCACGGACCTACTGAAGGAGACCACAAACACACAAACAGTTTGTGCTTCCTCTCAATTTGTGCTTGATGTACTTGAGCCCTTGCTGAAGATAATTTCATAATTAACCCTCATAATTTCCAGGTTAAGGAAGCTCTCTGGAGAAAAGGGAAGAGGATCAAGAGAGGGTTGATGCCTGTTGCATGTAATTGCGCTCCAACTTGCTGTTTTGTTGGTGGCTACGAGAACTCTAACAGACTTAGAGTGGAATTCTAACAGATACGAAAGCCGACATTTATGATTTCTACACCTTCAGAAAGTTGTTAATAGTCATGTTCATTTCTTTATTGAGCTACAGCTTCCCTATCTTTGCTAGACCGAGAAGGGACAGGTATATCCGGAGGCTCTGAGAAGCAGACATTCTCCCGAATGAACATGGAGACAAGCTGGACCACATCAAGCTGCTTCCCCTGCTAGCCAAAGGATACATTTTTTAAGTATGCAGTTTTCAACCATTCATGACTGGCAAGACTGGCACCAGTATTTTCTCCTGGAAAATGACAGGCACTGCGTATCTCAGAGGAAGACATGCAACTCCTATAACAAATGACTCCACAGGGAGGGAAGAGCTTGTCCCTTCTTGCTTGCCTTTTCACTGCTGAGTTTTCTCATCTGTCAGTCATGCAGTCCTCTAGACACAGCACAGCTCACCTGAGTCATGCTTGCAAATGCCTCATACAGTAGGTGTGGGTTTCAGGGTAAAATTTTAATTGCATTAAAATCCACAGAAACTTCCTAGTGAATTAAATAGAGCAGGGGGTTCACCATCATGTTTTTTCAGAATTTTCAGATGGTTTTCTATGTAGGTAAGTAATTTACCTTTCAGTTTGGGGTCACAATCAGTCAGTGGATACGATAGGTATACAGGTGCCTTAATGACGTGTGGTCACAGGCAAGTCTGAAAACTTTGGAAAATGTCTACAGTGTCTTTCATTTTTTCCTCAACTGTTAGTTTAGTGCTTTCAGACCATAAGCCAGAAACCTTCTTTTTCCCCAGCTACAAAAGAACTGGCCAAGGAAGGACCGAACCCCGAATATTGGGTCCTATTCCTCTCTGCCTTCAACAAAGTTTTCAATCAATTTTTAGGACTGCTAGGGTACTGTTTTTTCAAGCTGTGGACAAATATATCTGAACATTAACAAAATCACAGTCCTAAGTACTTCTGAGACAAAACTAGGAAGTTTTGAGAAATTCTCTCTTTTCTGTGCTTTGACTTCACTTTCTTGATGGTGAGGAATTTTTCAATTCCTTTTGCATCAAAACCAGTTTTCATCTCATCAGTAAGACCTCAAACATACTCCCTCCTTTTCAAACAACAAATCAAACGTTGCAGATTCTCCAGTATTCAGTTCTCCAGGACTGGTAAGTAAAGCATCAGGCCCTGTGAGACTTTTGATAAAACCATCAGAGTTACTAATACTGGATTTTTTCTGAAAGCAGCACTAAAAGAGTCGGTGGATGAATTCCTGTGATGGAATTTCACTAATGACATCAAACCTGACAGTATTAGGTCATGTCTGCATTGTAGCAATGTTTGTTAGATTTGATGTAATGGGGTGAAGGATTTGTTAATTTTCTGTAGCATTTCTATACAGGCAAAATCCCAAGAAAGCATATTTACACTGGCATTAAAGCTGTTAGTGTCTTTGCAGGGAACTTATGCCATCAGTCATACCAATGAAAGCCCATTTTGTTAGTATAATCTGTTTCAGTAGGAAGAGGCTTGCTGGCCCAGCTGCTGTGGAGAACATACACACAGACACCTTTTTCCCAGTTGCTGCCCTGGTGATGGTGTCGGCATTCACCCATGGATGCCAGCAGCCCCAAACAATGCAGAGAGGATTTAGCCGAGTCAGAGCCATAGCACTGGTCATGTCCCCATAGGATAGACAGCAAGAGGGCTGAAACTCCCGCTCTGCCCCCATAGAGCCAGAACTGGTCAGCACAATCAAGAGAATGGACACCACCAGCTGGAACCAGGCAGGGGTTGGCTACTCTGGAAATTACCTTATTGTCTTCCTCACCCATTCAGTGAACTCAATGAGGGACAATTAACAGTAAACTCCACTGTCTATACATAGTTACGTATTACAAATTCTATTACTGCCTATATATAGTTACATATTGTATATCCTATCACTGTAAGATGGTTTGGAACATGCCTTTTGAAACCACTGGCTCATTTTCCAGAGCCTTGCTTTTGAGGAATTTGGGGTAGGGCTTTTTCTTTTTCTTTTTTTTTTCTTTTTTTTTTTTTTTTGTCCCCTCCTAGTCAGAAGATACACAAAGTTCTGCTGACTTTTTATCAGTTTGGCATTATTCTGAAATGTTTCCATGAGCTCAAGATCAGGCTGTTTTGAAGTCATTGCGCAGGAATCACCAGGGGCACCTACTGCATGTTCAAATGAAGGCTTTCCATTGGAAAATAAACTCAGTTCTGCCTGTACTGCTGACATTCTACCAAATTGGTCCACTTTCTCTATCTGCAATTGGTTTTTCCGAGTTGTGTATCAGAGAACATTTTTCTCCTAACTGGTCACAGGCATAAATTGTAAAATAAAATATTGTCTAAAGTGAAATAAAGCTTTGTCAGACCACGGAGTCTCTGACTGAGACAGCAGGTTATATAGCCACCCAGAACATTAGAAAAGAAGAATACACATGAGACATCTAGCACTCTTGATCATTCATTAGCCCTCTCTTTCCAGTAAGGACTGTATATATCTATCTAAGTGCTGCTTTTTCTTTTGTTCAAAATATTGGAAGCCCCTCAACATTTTTCTATTTCCCTGTGCAGTTCCTATAATTAAATAAAGCAACTCCAAACCCCAAACTGTTTCTCCATGATCAAGCTCTGGGTGATCTTTTCTTTTTTCTTTCGAAGTAAAGAGATACTGCTTAAAAGGACAGTTTTGGGGTCAAATGCTGCTGCAAAGAAACTCAATGGGATGAATTTGGGTCAGTAACAATGCGTTCCTTAGTTCTCAATGCAAGTCAGGGAGGTTATGGTTCTGTGAATGTGGACGTGGCACAGTTGGGTAGGAGGTCAACAGCACAGAGTTAAGTACTATTTTCAGCATTGTCTTCTCCTTCAGCTTTTGAGGATACAAAGCACAAGCTGTCAGTATTCATCCACTTTAGCTCTGGAAATACCTATTAGGAAGGCTGGGAACTGATCTTACAGAAAACCAGCAAGCATCAGTATATAAGCCAGGATCCTCGGAGTATCCTGACATGAGGTGGAATTTCTTCTATCTCTCAGAACAGCAATGGTAAAAGCCTTTCTCCCTGGAGTGGGGGATGCAAATCATGCCTGTCCACTTCTTCACAGCGCCAACTGAGAGCAAAGCCTGAGCTGCCCCTTGCGCTGCAGATCTTGGAGCAGTGTTTTGGTCATTTGCTTTGTGCTAGCTCAGGTAATTCATGCACTGGAAAAGTCTGTGCTGTAGCAGCACAAGCCTTCGGAGAGGCTGATTTATCTCGCAGAAGCTCCAGACCCTGGCCTCTCTCCGGGCCTTAGAAAATGTTCCACTGTTCCAAGCATGCTACACCGTAAACCATACCCTTTCTCTGTTTGCAATAGTAAATAGTAATTGTAAATTTGAAAAGAGAAAACTTCTTTCTTACAAATATTTATTCATTCTGCTTAAACCTTTTCTCGACTCTGAAGGAATTACAATTGACTTACATTGTCTGTAGAAGGAAAAACCCCTACATTGTTGCATTAACTATAATAAATTGACTGAACAAACAGTAATCTCTTTAGCAACCTACCGAAATCTCCTTTGTGAGCTCCTTATTTCAACCCAGCAGAATTGCTCTCATTTTAGTCATGTAGAGCAAGACCATCAAACGGAAGTTCATGTACAAAGTTCCTAAGCTGCTAAATTATGTAGGCAAGTATCTATTATGAAAACATCAGGCACATTAGGCTCAAGAAAATGGGCAGAAAAATGTGATCAATTTTGTTCTATTTTCAAAATAAATTCACATTTCTCAGTCTCTGTGGACAATTCAAAACTCTAAGCAATGAGGTGCCATCTACTTATCTGTTCCTTGGAAGTCACCAAGCAATGCAAAGCAGCATATCCAATTGTGTAAAACAAATGATTCAGACTATTCTTGAATGTTTCCATTTCAACTTTTACTTGCTGAAACTGTATAATTAACACACAATCACTGGAAAATCAACAGCCAGATAAAGATCTGCCGAAATATTGCTATCAAGTGTTTTCTCAAAAAGTACAGCATCCAGACCCTGACACAATGAAAGTTTTAATCTGTTCTTATCAGCCCTCTCCATGACCTTGGTGGGAGCAGGACCAGGATTTTATTCTGTAAGTTCTGTAAGGAGCTGTTAGTGGTAGCACTGAGGGAGTTCTCTCTGGACAGGGAAGCTTTTCAAGATTGTACATCACTGTTCTTCATGCTATTACTCTTTCAGTCCACAGTACAACTCCCATTGATCTCAGTGGGGATAGCTAATACAGAACGGTATTGGAAAGCATATTGTAGTGTAAGCACCAGAATGAATTTACCTGATTCCCTACAGATAATGTCCTTTGTTCCGTAAACTATACCTGCCTGAACAGCCCTCCCTTCCTATTTCCTGTATGATAGCCTACCCAACAAGGGCAGGCGAAATAGCGGGCTGCCTGCTGACTTGTCAGAGGATGCACCCACTGACTGACTGGCTTGCTGCTGCCATGCAAAGTGCTTGAGTTCAGTCTGCCTTTCCCTCAAGAAGGGTCTAGTTTGAGCCTGCCTTTTCTATCCAGCCAACGTTTTAAGAAAATATGTAAGAAAAAGAAAACACTTTAAAAAATGAGAAACTCAGTAGAAAGAGGACTTCTACTCCTCTCAAGTTTGATTTAAGCTAGCCAAAACATTCAACATCATTGCTTGGGTGGATTGAGAAAAGATGGCAGGCACAAAACATGGTCTCGTAAGCCTCACTTCCACAGCAAACCAGGATAAAACACTGCAAATTTAGTTAATACCACCAAAAAACAGTTAGTCACTAGGTCTGCCTAGGCAATATTCTCTACACCCAAAATTATCTAAGAACGCAAGCAAGTACATCAGTTTCGTTGCTAAACTCAAGCAATTCTGTTCATCCTCGAAGTTCTTGCTCTGAATGGTACGATTTTCAAATATTTTTTGTCTCCTTGTCTGACTCTTTGTCCTAACTGCTTTGAACTCCTTGTTTAATAACAGCAGATTAATAATACATCTTACAAAGAGGAATTAGGATGGATTTCATGGATGCTAACAACTTGGCTATGTTCTCACCATATGAATATGCCATAAGTAAAATATTTCTGATGCCAAATCCTGGGCTTATGACAAACTGAATTATTTTGTGTGAAGTCCCTGTCAACTTTCTGTTAGTTACTGATAAATCAAACGTGCTAAAATGATGCAGCAAATAATCTCCTCCCATTTGGAACATGCGTGCTCTCTTTGGGACTGGCCTATTTACAACAGCTACAATGTTCCACAGGCTTGGAAAGAACATGGGATTTCTTTCCCTCATGCTCTGAAAGCATTCAGAGATTTTATTTTTTTTTAAGGTATGATTATTTTTTTTTTACTTAGCGTTTTCCTACATTTCCCATCACAGTCTTGCATCTATTTTTTCCTTTGATCTGAGTATAGATCGAGGCTTTCAAGATTTATCTGGTGACAAAAGAACAGGTTCTATAGGAATCGCTTTTCTTGTGTTGATGGCAACTCAGTTAATACAAAGCTAACCTTCTGGACATAGTTTCTGCCTTCTCCTCCCCTCCCCCCTTGTATTTTCTCTGCATGTTCACTTTTAGGGCAAGTGGTGTAAACTCAATGGCTTGGCAAACGCAGACTCCAGCCTTGTCCTGTTCCTTGGCTACAGCTCTCTTGAAGGCAAATTACCACCGGACAGAGTGTCTCAGCCCCAAAGCTGCCTTCATCCCACCCAACTCTTAGTACCAAACAATGTTTATATCCAGAAATAAGAACTCATGTGACTGGTGTCCAAAGCAGACTGGCTGCCCAGAGGATCTGGACTTTGTGGTTACTTTTGTTCACTGATTTGCTGCCTCCCTCAATGACACGTATGGCCAATGGTATGAAGAGGGAGAGCTGCAAAGGAAAAAGGCTTTTTTAGGAGAAAGACACAGAGAGCCTGGAGCTAGAAAGGAAAGAAGGCAGGGTTACTACACCTAGTCATCAAAAGACTGACTACTCCAGAGACAGTACAGCAGTCTATTAAAGCAGCAAGAGGAGGGACTGGGCTATAAGAACTGTGTCAGTATCACACTGAGTTTGTGCTCGATCACTTCTAAATGTACTTTAAAAAAAGGATTTAAATATGTCACCAGTGGAGACTGCAATATGATGACTGTATTTTGCTGCTGCAATAGTCAGCAAGTTATTGGTTACTGCTAGAATTACTTAAGAACAAAGATTCTAGGGCAAAAGCAGAGTGCAATGTTGGATTTGTAGAGATTTTTTTCTACAACCTCAGTATATATAAAAAAAATATACATGAAAGAAATAAATCCCCTAGAAACAAACATGCACAAATACACGGAACAACTTGTAACTCTTGGAGAAATAATTCTGTCTCTCTCATATTGGCACACCCCCTATCCTATCTTTAACCCTCCATAGGCAAAGAATCCTCTCTCCTCCGCAAGCAGACGGCTATTTTATCTTGGATCCCAATTGTTATGGACGTATCAGGTTCAGATATCTAATCTCTGGAAGACTCTGCTCTCTGCATCAACAGTCATTCGACTGATAACATTAGTCATTATTTCTTTAGAGGACATTAAAGTTTGAGTTTGTACATTTGTGAGACTATACAGAACTATTCTACTCAGAAAGAGGAATTTCCTGCTTTTAAGGAACTACAAGCGTTAATTTATAGTTACTGAGACCACTCACATTGGGCAATACCAATTATTGTTCAGTATCTGTAGAGAACTGGCCAAGAAATCAGATGTCAAATGACAGATTATGCTGTATGTTGTGCCCACAGAACATGTGGTCAGTTAAATGTTTCCAGTTAAAGCCCTGCCTCTTTCAATCCCTTCTGTTTTACCAGGAAATCCCAGAATCTGTCCTAAGTGACAGCTGAACTGGTGGCCGTCACATACGCATTTCTGTCACGCAACACTAACTGCTAATTTCGCCTGGGTGTACAGATTTAGCCATGTAAAATACATCGAACAACATCTTAATTCAAATAGTTTGAAAAGAGGCTTCAAAAGATTAAATCAGGTTGCAGAACACGATAGATTTTTCACAGAAAAATAGGGGAAAATTCCTTCTACCAGTTCGATGTGAAAAAATAAATAAGAGTGAATCAAAACAAAAATGTTTGGAATTGATTCTAAAATATCTAAAGACATGAGAGTCATTAATATTTATGACATCAAATATTAGTTATATTTGATGTCTAACAAAGACTTGTCTGTTTCATTGGAAATAGCATTCTTATTTTGTCATGAGTATAGAGGCAGCCTTATTAATAAAACAAAATACCATAAAGGAAAACAAGCAGAGACTGAAGGTTCTGCTAGTTTTTTAAGGGTTTGTATTCTGCTATGTTATGTACTTATTTTTGATGGTTTTCCCCTTAAATTACGAGCTTGGGGAAAGAAAAAACTTGAGTGTAAAGTTTAAACTGCTTATAAATAAGACAGATATGTTTGAAGCTGAATTGCCTTGTCTGAGGAAAAAAAGAGCTACTACACAACACACTTGAGAATCATAAATCAGTCCGCATACACAATCCCCAAAGTCAGCAACTGCAGCATTGCCCCAGCTGTGGACACAGTCCTGCATATTGTACCACGTGCGATCACAGAGCCTAAACAGGACCAGCTGCTGGGGAGCCCGAGGCCCAGCTGTGGTGGCCGGAATGCCAGTCTGCCCTTAGCTACCGTATCTCTGGCCTTTGTGGTTAAGAGTCAGGGCAGTCCAAACATTAGTGCACTTGCTTACAACTTAGGAAAACTAGGTCAGTATTCCAGCTCATTCACAGACTCCCGAAGTGCCCTTAAGGTCTTGTAGAAAAAAAAAAAAAGAAAAAAAAGCAGTGGGGATCTCAGGAGATCATACAATCATCTTCCTGTACCCAGCCTACTGGCCTACTAAAATAGGCCTAGACTGCCATGAAAGCGCTTATATGCCCTCTTCTCTAAACTTGCAAAGGGTTTCACAATCACCTGTGTTACTTGCTCCAGCATCTGAGTATCTGTACAGGCAGTATTTCTGAGACCTGACCTATATATTCTTTGCTGTAAACATATATTGGGCCCCTTTGTGCCTGCACCCTATAAAGAAACCAATGCCATTTGCCAAAGTCACAGTGATATTGTACGATGACATGCACAAATGCTTGTGAAGAATTTGAATCCTGTGGTAGAAGGAATCACAGGAGTATCTAAAACTGAAAATAACCTTTGGGAAATGTGAACCTCAGCTGTAGGGAGCCTGCTGGCTCAGAACAACAGCACAGAGCTGATAAGCTTGGGATGGAATTCTCTTACTGCAGAGGGTATGTACAAAGACCAGCACCTGGAAGAAGTGCAATAACAGGGGAGACTCTTGCTCTGAGTACCTGATTGTACCCTAGAAAGCTGAGAGTAAGGAGAGTATACAAGCCCTGCACAGGACAGTTTCAATACCTCAGACTCATACTTTCCTAACCCGACCTCAGAAAAGGAGAAGACAAGAAAACTCACCAGCAGTACTCAGTTTGGTTCAGCCCCGACTACCACTGCTTACCAGAGACCACCCAGGGCCAGACTCCAAGCTACAGCAACAGTGCCCTCAGCAGCTGGAACTGTTCTTACTGTCCTGTGTCTGACATTTAGATTTATCTTTCTGTGTATTTTATGTCTTTTGTCTGCGTGAGCAGAGGTGTGTTTTTTGGGTTGGTACCCTATGTAAATTAGAATACATGAATAAATTGGAAACCTTATTTAATTATTGATGGACAAAGGAAGCATGGCAGTTGTTTTGAACAGAAAAATCATTTTGTGAATTAATCAAATTCCAGTAAGAAAAGATGTGGCACCTGTAGTACACTTAGCCTGATGACTTCACCAAGTTTGCTACCCATTATCCATATTATAATCTTTAAAATATAATTAATTGGTCAGTTACATAATTCCAGCAGCACAGTAGGAGCAAAATGCACCTTTGTTTCTGAGGTGAAACGCAGTAAGCTGGATTTTTGCTGGAGCAGGGAATGACGTGTTGCCAGATGAAAATAGACTGCGCTTTAAAGCTTGTATTTGACTATGTTTTGCAAATATGGGCTGGACCTGCATGTCTGAGGAAAGAGAACCCCCAAAACACCTGTTTATTGGTTACAGCATAAGGGATTATGAGGAACTGAACTGGGACACCGACCAGATGTCACTCCTCAGTGTGAGATGTTTCACCAGCAAGTGAATAGCCCAAAATCTAGTCCCATTTCTTTTTTGTGGTTAAATGGCTTCAGAGTACAACACGAATGGCTGTGCATAATAAAATCTCTTCCTATGTTGTCCGTCATGACAGAAATGCTGATACTTTACAATCATGGAAAATCCTACATTATTTCTCAATACTGTGAGTATGCCCTAGTGAAGAAACAGGGTCAGAAATATACCACTATATAAATCTGGTACGGAGGAGCCATTAGGAAATATATGTCCTTCTGTAAATTAAATCATACCTGAATTAGCAGAGCTGCAATACCGCAGCTCTAAGGTTTTTTCAATCGAGCAACAGTTTTCATCTCTCTATTGCTGAGGTTAGCTGATGGCTGTAAATTATTTTAGGACACATCTAAGTCCTATTTGCCAGACTTGCTTATTTCTTTACCATTTTTTTAAAAGTGTGTGGATTTCTTATCTGGTGCACACACACAGACACACACAGAGAAAAAAAGAAAGGCGGGGACAAGCCTGCTCCCCAGTTTAACCAGCAGATGCTGTACACAGTTGTTTGCAGTTGAGTTGCTAGTGCTTTGTAGGTCTGAAACTGGGCCCTGTGTAAGTAAGGTGTTTCAGTTTGCACAGCAAGAACTCCCACTGCAGTCACCAGGAGTGTGAGGTGCAAGTAACACAGGACCATGCTCTCTCAAAACATGGGGGAAGCAAACACCTGTGGGAAGACCTGGAGACGACTGAGAGATGTAAGAAGTATACAGCAAAAAGTAAAAACAAGATGACATATTTGCAGGATTTAGAGGGCTCAGAATTAAGCCAGACCAACAACGGGAATTGGAGGAGTTGCATATCAGAAGAAACTAATCTTGAAACTTGGGCTTACACATCTTCCTGTCCAGATGACACCGTCAAATGCAGAACACACTAAACTATGTTCAAATAAAACAAAATAAAATAAAATAAAGCTTTTTTTTTTTTTTCTAGAAAGAAAACAAAACTCTGATTCATCTTTATCAATAGAACTCTAAAACAAAAAGGGCTGGAACGAATTGAAGAGAGGGATTAGTTCAACTGTGACATCTAGCTTTCGAACTGAGAACAAGCTTTGACCTACACATTGATATTGGCAATATTGCTAGTCATCTCCTAGCAATGACAGCAGCGATAGAGATGTTGCTTCAGTGCTGTCAGCAGCACCCTTATATGCAACTATAAGAAATTTGCCAGTGACTTCAACAGGCGCAGTATTTCCCCCCCTTCAAAATTGCATCTAAATGGTACTAGATTTCAGATTCTTTTCGGACACGTAGACTAACATTTTTTTCCGTTAAGATCAGCATGGCTAGAATTTAGGTTTCTATCTACTGTGAACACAGTGAGGAATTCACCCATCCACCCCACCATTCGTGACTGACCTCCTTTGCTTTGGTCTATTCTGGTGTGGGACAAGGTCCTGCTGTGAGGGGAAAGGCTCCCTTGCACGTGTTTCTGTGAGCCTTCTGCAAGGCAAGAAAGATGCTCACTGAAAATGACCCTAAACCTACCCTAACTGGCGTGAAAACGAGCTTGCAGTTTGCACACAATGTTTCTGCTGTGCATAAGTAATTTTGAGACCCGGTATTGGGTATATATTTTGTGTGTGTATATGTGTGCAAGTGAATGCCTCCGTGTGTGTGTATATGTCTAGGGATATTCCTACATTTTGGATTTTTTTTAAAATGTCCTGGAAATTTAACTGAACTCTCACATGGAGACAATTTAAAATAAAAGACTTGGCATGGCTTTACTTGTATATCTTTCTTATGCATTTGTCCAATCAAAATGATAATGTAGACAAACTGTGGACTGCAAAGTGTATTATCCAGCAATATCTCATTATTATGCAAAAAATCAGATATTCACAGCAACTGTCTCATCTATTTATTGTTTGGTTACTCATCTGGAAATTTTAATACTTTCTTCAGGGGCAGCGGCTGGCAATAAAAAAATAGATCTATATATCAAACCTTTAACTTCCAGCCATCATTGTGTGCCATAATACAGATGGAGTAGCTATCAGCTCTCTTTACCGTGTTGGTTTATTTACTTCAACTAAGAATAAAGATTTAAAGAGAATACAGTAACAAAGTCTACTGCAAACTAAGTTTTCATGTTTCAAAGTGGAAAAAACCTTGACACTCAATTAAAAAAAAAAAGACTAATTAATTTATCAAAACTATACATCCAACCTTAATAACCTTAAAGCTTCTCCGTTTTTTCCAAGTACATCAGTGGGTCTACTGAAACACATCAACAGGCCTGCACCTCTGTATGTGTAGGTCACATCATGGCTACAACAACAGTATCACCCACAGATTTTGCTCCTTAGTTTAGTGAACCACTGAAGTACATGGCTCACTTCAAGCATCTGACTAGTCCTACTGAAATCTCCAGCAGGGCTATGCACAGTCTTAAAAAGGTCACAGCCCCAAAACAGAGAGTTTGATACACAAGAATACAAAACTCTTGGGAAGCATCTCGGTAGCTTTCCGTCTTGTCACCAAATTCAGCATCTGCAATTGCAGCAATAAGAAAGTGGCTTTTGTAGACCAAGCTTGTGACAGCATTTTAACCGCCATCATGCTACTACAGCTTCATATACCACATACCAATAATATCAGGAGAGGATTCTATCTTTTGAAAATTAATAGAGCTTGATTTTAAGAGTACAACAGATCTTTCTCCAGCTATATATGCTTACATCCTTCCATGTCTGAAGTCTTCTCTGGTCTCCTATTACAATATTCATTTGTTGCTACAGCGATTGAGACTTTTCAAAGTACACAGTGGAACTCAGAAGCTCCAAGTTCTTTCCTGATACATGTTCTAAATACATTAACTCTCTCAATGTATCAGCAAATAATTTCTGTCATACCGTTATGCATGTTCCTTAACTGCATACTTCCTGACTGTAGTGCCTCAGTGCTGCACTCAGCTCTGTGGGAACTGAATCCCCTCATGCCAACTGAACTGATTCCAGCAGGAGCTCTGTGCACTTGGAGCTCTTTGTAAGACTTGGATTTTACTGGAAAAAAAAAAATCATCACACAACAGCTAGTGCGCTTGGACAATAAACAGCTTCCCACAGCTCTGTGCAGTTTCTGCTCTCAGCTACTTTGCCACCACCAAAAATAAGAGATCTGGAGGATCACCTGGAGGATCTCCAGGATCACCACCTGGAGATAAGCCAGTCCTGCACAGACCCCACTTGCCTCTAGGGCTGCAGCTGGTGGTTCTCGACTGGTCCCAGACCAACAGGCTCCAGACACCAACCTCTGCCCATGCACTCAGCTCTAGCAATTGCCTCTGGTTTGCTCACTTTGACAGCAAGTCAACTAAATCAAGATGCATGTTTATCAAATCACACACATGTTTTTCCTTACAAAAGGCTACTTCTAGCAAATGCATCAGCTTTCGATATCCCAGTCACACTGACAGAATAGTTGTTAAAAAAAGACAAGAATCCAGTAAGTGAGCCATGTTTCTTACAAGAAAGGAGAACGTACATCCTGGTTGGCATACACTCGTACAGAATTTTCACATTTTGGTTCAAATTTCCATTATATGAATTATAATTTGACTATAAAAATCATATTTTAATAAAAATCAGACAAAGAAAACTTAATACAAGAAATGTATGATTCGGGAAGAACAGCCGGATTAAAACAGAAAGTTAGATGGGAAACCCGTGCCACACACAGACTGCTTTTTAGCCACCTTGCCATGAAGAATCTCTTTCACCTCCAGAAGCACAGGCCTGAATGAAAGCAATAAAACTTCATAAGTAATTCCCTTAGCTACATGTATATGGTTAAGATGATTGCCATTTCACATCTGCATACCAGGCTTTATCATGATAGTTGACTTGGGACGGCCATATACGTACAGAAGAATGGAATACCTATACAATGTAATTCAGATTTTTCCTGTTTACTAATTTAGACCAAAAGAAAATTTAGTTTCTACTTATGGTTTTGTTTTGCGAATTACTTAGTGTAGAATTTAGAACCTGAATAAAATCATAGTGAACATTAAGTACTTACCCCCTGTACCTTCAAGTAATACAAAATGAAGTTACCCCTATACCTTTGCAGAACCCCATTGAAATCAAGCTCCTTGTTGCTACAAGCGTTTGAACACATCGAATAATTTACAGCTTCCTAACCTTACTTTTTAAAATGAGCATGCTCCATACGTTCCCTTCTGTTTGGAAAGCTGTTAACAAGTTTGGCATGCTGGTACAACCTAAACAAAGCATATAATGTCACAGAGCATTACACTCTCTGTTAACAGCACCAACTACACACACACTTCTGGCTGCCAAGCACTGCATTTGTAAAAAAATCTTCATTTTCTGTAGATTTCAATAAAATACCAAAGGATTTTTCATTTCTATAAACGATTTTTGGTTGGAGTCAGAAAACAATAATCACTAAAATGTAACAATTAAGAGCTAGTCCTTCCAAGCTAATTCACAGCTACCTTATTTGTTTATTCTCGATGCTCTTCAGTAGAAGCGATCAGTCAAGAAAGGATGAGCTTGCCTTGGGGGGTTACTTAGCTTGGCAGCAGAGGGCTCTGGAAAACTCGTTGTATGTCTTTCAAAAGAAACTAATGGCATTGCTTGAAACTGGTTGTGAATTACCAAGTGATTGATGGGCTTATTATCATCTACTGCTTCTGTTTACCCCAAATTAATCTCAAGTGGAGTTACTTGTAAATTATTTAACTGTTGATATTCACTACCCTTTGTGTCTATAGGTTGAGAATAAGTAGACCTCCTTTAGTCTAGCTCCAGATAGGAAAAAGTGATTGTCCTGACAATAAGTTACTAACTTCTGCTCAGCACATCATATCTGAATAACCAAAGTTCGCCTACCCTGTGAGCATTACCTCTCATGAAAGAAGAGGCACAGTCCATTCAAAAGTATTATCTCATTTGTGATGTCCTTTAAGAGCGATTCTTGACCTTTCAATAAAGAATCCAGATTAATTTGAGAATAATTTAGGCCCCATTCAAACAAGCGCATAAATGTTCTGTTAAATCAACTCTGTAATTAGGAAATCACTTGTATTGGGTTTGTGTGGCAAGGTTTTGGTAGCAGGGGGTGGGAGCCTCTGTGAGAAGATGCTAGAAGCTTCCCCCTTGTCCGACAGAGCCACTGCCAGCCAGCTCCAAGACAGACATGCTGCTGGCCAAGGCTGAGTCAATCAGCGACAGTGCTAGCGCCTCTGTGATAACATATTTAAGAAGAGGAAAAAACTACTGTGGAACAGCAGCTGAAGAGATGAGTGAAAGAAACAACTCTGAATATGTGAGAGAAACAACCCTGCAGACACCAAAGTCAGTGAAGGAGGTGGTGCTCCAGGCACCAGAGCAGAGATTCCCCTGCAGCCCGTGGTGAAGACCACAGTGTGGCAGGCTGTTTCCCTGCAGACAATAGAGGTCTATGGTGGAGCAGATATTCACCTGCAGCCCATGGAGGACCCCGCGCTGGAGCAGGTGGATGCCTGAAGGAGGCTGTGACCCTGTGGAGAGCCTGCACTGGAGCAGGCCTCTGGCAGGACCCGTGACCCCGTGGAGAGAGGAGTCCACACCGGAGCAGGTCTGCTGGCAGGACTTGTGACCCCTGGGGGACCCACACTGGAGCAGCCTGTTCCTGAAGGACTGCACCCTGTGGAAGGGACCCACGCTGGAGCAAATAATGAAAAAACACAGCCCATGGAAAGGATCCACATTGTAGAAGTTTGTGGAGGACTGTCTCCCATGGGTGGGACCCCATGCTGGAGCAGGGGAAAAGAGAGAGGAAGAAGGAACAGCATAGATGACATGTGATGAGCTGACCACGATGCCCATTCCCCATCCCCCTGTACCGCTGGGGGGAAGGAGGTAGAGAAATCGGGAGTGAAGTTGAGCCCGAGAAGGGAGGGCTGGGGAGAAAGTATTTTAAGATTTAGTTTTATTTCTCATTACCCTACTCTGATTTGATTGGCAACAAATTAAATTAATTTCCCTGAGTCAAGTCTGGTTTGCCTGTGATGGTAATTGGTGAGTGATCTCCCTGTCCTTATCTTGACCCACAAGCCATTTGTTGTATTTTCTCTCCGCTGTCCAGCTGAGGAGGGAGATAGATAGAGCGGCTTGGTGGGCACGTGGCAGCCAGCCAAGGCCAACCCATCACACCACTTCACTACCACGTGTTATTTTCAGCATCAATACGAGACAGAAAAAGGAAAATGCAGTTATTTGGGGGACTGCAGACACCTATCATGTATATGTATTTCTGCCAACTGCAGAAAGCTTAGGATAACTACTTCTGACATTCCAGGCCTTTTCAGAAGACAGTCTATATACTTCTGTTTGTGTTTGGTACTCGTGACATGGACAAGAGCAGCAGTTTACAACGATACAAGCATATAGAGTTTACAATCTCTTTACTTTCATACATATGAGGTCATTCCTAGAGAATTCTTAAAATAGATCATTTATCCTTTGAGGGTAGAGATTCCAAAAAAGGAACTCTTTGATTTACAATCTGAATCCCAAGTGGAAAAAACATAGCAAATTGCAGTTTGAAATAATAGTAGCCAAACTGAACTTGAATTTTGCCGCTGATGAATGAATTACTCTTGAAAAAGCAACCAAGAATTTAACTTTTTCTACAGGAATTTGGGAATGAGCTTTCCACAGCAGTTAATACATCACATTGGGACTCTGACACCTGGAAAAGCTATATTCTAAAGCTTTTGATGTGCCAATTTTTTCAGGGAGCTCACTGTTTGAAACAAGAGGCATGAAGCCGTCATCAATAAATGCTGGTAGATAAAAGTTGTATATTAATTGAAATAATTCAATCAATTCTATTTATACATAAACCAAACTATTATGTAAGGCTTGAAACTTAATTTCAAAGACAATTCTAAAGTTTTAGTTTTATATTTCAATTCCAGGGTAGGTAACTCTCACCTCTCCAAAAAGGTATCCTGTTACAGGCTATCTCCTGGCTACTGCTGTAACTAGAGTACAATTTTATAGCTGAGGTTTATAACCAAACGGATAGACAGCTCCTTTGATCCCCAATTAGATTTTTGACGCTAATTTTAGAATTACTAGTGTGACTGTTTCCAGAGCTAGAAAGTCCATCAAGAAACTGTGAAGGGCTGCTCTCTCAGAACTAGATGATGATCAGTCTAGAAGCCAAAGCATCAGGTTTGGTTAAGCTATTCTCCATCCTCCCTGTGTGAAACTGAAATAACTACTAAGCCTAGCACAGGTACTGCCTGCAAACTGGCAAAGCAGAAATCATTTGTTCCATATGACAATTGGTCTCATTTTTACATGTACCTTCTTACTCTATCACTGCAAGTCAAAGAATAGGCCAACTAATTTCTGGTCAGCGGAGGTTTAGAAATGTGAGTTTAAAGAAGAAGAATGCACATGCATCTCCTTCATCCATATGATATGCCCAGGTGCATAATTCAGTGTGTAGGGTGATCCAAACTACAACACCATTGTATTATATGTTACAATGGGGAGGTGTGAGTAGTATTGCTAGCTTTCAATTAACTCACACGAGTACTGGAAATAGCATAATTTCACTATGTTGTAATAGAGAAAGCAGACAGGAAAATTTCCTCAGTACTATTCTCCCATCCAAACTGCTGAAGATATGCAATAACCACTGCAATTAATCTTTTATTAACTCTAAATAACTTAGTATGTAACCAGGCTTTTTTGTTTATTTCTGCTTATCGATTCTGATCTTTGGATTTGCTTAGTACCCTTTTTGTCACCTAACAGTACAACTTTTTAGTTGAGTATCCATGACAGTTTGAGGAAGGGGAAACATTTTGGTTGCAATTTTCTTAATTCTGCTAACACTATTCTATTGTGAGGATTAAAAAAGCTGCAGGAGTAATGACAAACCTATCTGACAATTAGATGTGCAAGTGTAAGATATGCAGCTGTTGAATTAGCCCCTTGGAGCAACGCTGTCTTCAAATACCTTGGATACACATGCTGTACATGGGTTCTTGGTTGCCGATGCTGAGAACCTTATGTTAGTATGGCACTGTGCCCAGACAGAAGGCACGCTAAACCCATTTCATTCACCCGTATATGTCAGACAGGGGCACTCACGGGAACTGTGCTGAGT
Source organism: Charadrius vociferus (assembly GCF_000708025.1). NCBI lineage: Eukaryota > Metazoa > Chordata > Aves > Charadriiformes > Charadriidae > Charadrius > Charadrius vociferus. The sequence goes on from NW_009648526.1 coordinate 5,522,139, forward strand.
CCTTTGGTTTCAATCCTTTTCCCTATACCGATAATGTCCCATTGGCTCCGTAAGCTGCTTCATTCTTTATCACATGTGTTAACACTTCCATGCTAAAATAAGAATCTCTGACCCATGAAGAAAGCCAGACAGAGGGTTTGTAGGCACTGGTGGCTGCCAAAAAGACAGGTTGCAAGAAGGCAGACACTTGGGAAACCTATTGAAACCAGATGGCTTGTCAAAACATATGCTATATAAGAGGACAGCCTGCAGCACCGTGAGGAAGACAAGCCTATGGCAAATAATGGCATCAAGCAATGACAGAAGTCACACAGGAAACATTGCAATGAAGAGCAAAGCTTAAACTGTAGATTCACCCAAGGAAGTGCAGATGAGATTAGATCTGTTCCAAAGTGCGTATTAAAATTCATTCCCCAAACAGGAGATAGAGAGAGGTGCAAAATTTGCGTGCCAGCAAATAAATGCTTTTCAACTTTCTAAAATCTGGATCTGTCTACATGGAATAAAACTGGTCATGTATTATGAGCACAAGCATTTTAAGTAATTTTCACAGCGACTGAAGGCCAGACTGCTTTCTATTACAAAACGTTAAATTTAGCTGTTGCCAAAGAAGACCTCAGAGAAAACTAAGAACAGAGTCCAGCACCAGATATCTAAACAAATCTTAAAAGTCATACTGATGTCACATATACAGTATATTGGCCATTTCTCTTCATATCATACCTCAGATCAAATAGTGTGTGAACACATGAAAATAGTTTGGATGCAATGAATGCAGAGGGGCATAAATTATTCCTGTATTCATACAATCATAGAATGGTTTGTGTTGGAAGGGCCTTTCACCAAGTTGCTTCCCGTATGTATCACTAGAATCAGTTTCTGAGGTAGGAGATAACTACATGGGTAACTGTATGGGGCAGATAGTCCTTTCAAAGGAAGCAACAATGAAGAAACACCACCGAAGAAACAGTGATTGCTGGTGGGACGAAAGGACAAGCATGAGATGGATGAAACTATCTGCAAACAATCAATTTAAAATATAACATTCCCATTTACTTCTGTGGATGTACACCTTGGCTGGTGCACAATTAGCAAACAACCAAACAGGGAGCTGTGAAGGAAAGGGCACAATACCATATTAGATCTATGGGGAAAGAGAAGGACACAAACGTGCCAGCATGACTGACCAGGAACACACCTTGTAGTTAGGTTTGATATGGACCCTGGAGGCAGGTGACCTGGACAGACAGATTAGAATAGATGTCAAGACAGGCAATCTGCTATTTGCCATCATAAATACACTATCAACAGCCACCATGCTTCTTTTTAACCAGTTAGCTTGTCTGTCAGCTGATGCACATCCAATGACCGTTTTTATTCCTTGGACTCTGGGAAACAACAGAAACCTCAAACCTGCCAAGAATAGGCAAATAACAAGAAAAAAATAATAAACTCCAGCAAAAGGCAACAGAAAAAGGGCACATACTTTTCCAGATTTCATATGTGGGGCCAAGGACACAGGAATTGAGAAGGGGCAATTGCCATGCTTTGCTTCTAAGAATCAGAATCGAATGAATCATTTAGCCCTTGCTGCTATTCCTTCTTGTAAGCTACTGATGCTGCCACTGTGAACAAATTCTTTCCAGGCAACAGTGTGACTCTTACACTGAGTTGTTATGACCTGATCATTTTTAAGAAGCCAAAGCCACTTCAAAAGAACATACTAGGGACCCAGATAATTCTGCTGGTTTACCACTAACGTAAAATGCCAAATAAGTGAGATGTCCTGGGAAATGATCTACTTCTGTTTGTTTTGGAAATTACCAGTACTACACCATTCTTTAACTTAATTCCTTCAAGACTGCCTTTCTCTTTCCTGTGTGTTGGCCCTTGCCTTCCCATCACAATCATTACTTTTCATTGAAGAATCTCATTTCTTAGCAGTGCAACAGAACACAAACCATTTTCACATTTCCCAGTGATAGCGAGGGTAGGTTGCTCTTCGTATATACTACTTAAATGAATTAAACCGACTCAAATGTGTGATCTCTCCAGACAAAGATGAAGGTTACATAGTTTAAGGATGAAATATAGACCATCTTCTACAAAACCACTGTGTTGCAGTTTAATTAAAAGAATTCATTAAAGTCGTGCCCCATCCAAGGTAATTAGTATGCATAATTTATGCTTTGCCTAATACACAAGGGCAGTAGCCTGAATAATAAACTCAAGTTAACCTTAAGTGGAAGAGATTGAATGGTCAGATGTTTATTTAGCTCAGGTTTGCTCAAGAGCTAAGGTTAAAGAGGTGAAATTCTGTTATAGTTAATTAATTTCTTAAATTTTCTTCATAAAATGCTGCCTACCCAGTAGGATGAAAGTGTTTTTTTTTCTTTTCTTAAGGAAGAATACAAGTAAACATCTCTTGTCCTCATCAGTTGCCAGAACACAGAGTCTGTGATGATGTATGTACACTTTGCAGCAAGGATTTGACTTGAAGGAAGATTCCCCTGAAAATTTTCACCAAGTAGCAAATGGAGCAAAAAGCTCCAAAAAACCAACCCTCGAAGGTATAGCTTCACAATCCAAACTCAGCGGCTTCCATGGCATCCAGACCTATTGCCTTTCCACTCTACTTCTTCTAGTTCCTGCCCCTCTCTCCGAATTGGTATCTCTTCAGTTGTGTGGCCTCACTGCAAACCAAATCAGGAATACACCTTATTTTGATGCACTGTTTTCAGTAGGATTCGGTTTACAGTGTGCCTACACATGCCATCATGCCAACGTTACTGAGGGTGTCCACAAAAGATCAACAGTGCCTTGAGCTGCTATTACTACTGAAGACTTTACTAACCTTGTTACGATCCATCGAGCATTAAGCAGTTGTATGCATCCGTTCCACAGAGCAAAGTGAATCAGCTCCTTTATATACAAATTGTTAAATTGGAGCTATACTACTATGCTCCTTCACGACTGACACCCCTGCTAAGCCCCAGGGGACCTGCAGTTGAAGTCCTGAACAACAGTACAGTGTCCTTGTGACACGGAGTTCTGCTCTCATGAGTATGTCAGAGCCAGGCCTATGGCTTGTGGATCCTGTGAAAAGACACAGGGATGTCAGGCAGATTTGTGATAACAGGATCTCACTGAGGACAGAGTTATAAGCCAGGCAAGACAGTTACATGTCTTAGAAAGGATCTGTCACTCTGGCAGAGGAATTGTAAAGTTTCATGCCAGAAGAGAAGCCCCCAAAGTCTGCTGGTAAGAGCAAGAAAAGCAAGAAGATTTGGCCAAAGATCTTTTTAGCACCAGATCCTCTTTCAGACAGCAGTCAGTTAAGCACACTTAGAAAAAGCTGTAGAACACAGGCAGGTAGTTATTGATATCTGGAGTAAGTTAGGAGAGCTACTTCACAGGAACCGCGTTCACATCTGCATTGACTTGCAGCACAAGTTCAGCTTTAAGGCACTGGGGGGGGAGGCAAAGTGGGTTGGTGAGAGTGGAAAGATCTTGTGGAGCGAGAGAAGGCAGAAGTAAGTCTGTAAGACTCTGCAAGATTTGAAGTCCAAAGCTCTGAAACAAGTCTATGTGTTACTTTTTTTCCCCTGAACATTTTCTTCTAACAGCAGAGCAGATAGGTTGGCTGTGGCCTATTCATCACTGAAAAACATCAGAAATGTTCATCCTTGTCAAACGCCAGCTGAACCAATGTGCCTGAACTACAAATTTCACTTTGATGGGAGAGAGTTCCCTTACCTAGTAACTCATTAGCTGCTACACAGGTAAATAATTTCTCCCAACTGCCTGTCTTGTCAACATGTTTGCCTTGTTTGTCCTCCTTGTTCGTTCTCCCTAGTCTCTACCCACACTAAGAGGTCTTCATATTTCCAGCCTTTGGAAAAAATCTGTGGTTGATTTGGTCATTTCTACTGCTGCCTGAGTGAGAAAACTCCGGAAGTGTGTGGGGTTTGGATTACGCCCTAATGCAGAATGCTGAATAGGTGTTATCTTTCCTTTGAACTTACATTTGATTTTTGCTGCTTGTTATTATCTTCATGTTCCAGCAACAGCACAAAAACTAAAGGCATTTGTCTGAGGTAATATAAAAAATCTGCAGGTGTATTGTCCTATCCAAATGCCAACTTCTTTCCTAGACAGGCAAGCATCAGACTTTGTAGCTCTCAAATATTAAAGATCATGTAATCACCTCCATATGCTTTGGGGGGGGGCGTGTCTGTGTGTGCGCAAAACTAAGCCGTTCTGAAGTATTATCTGCAGTAGGATTTTTGCTCCAAAATGCATGTGTAATACTAAAATTGAATGTTTGTTTTGGGTTCTGTATCACCAAAGAATCCTTATTTGCTTTCTCTTGTATTTATTTGTATTAATAGCCAATAAGCAAACTTCCCCTACAGGGTTAACTATTATTTAGGGAACCTGCTCCATGGCTTTAAATGACAATCCAAGTGTTGGCTTAAACGTCTCCCGCCACCGTGCTTCACAGTAGGAAGAAGATGAATTAATAAGAATCGTCCTGTAGAACTAATTGATGTAGTATGGAAGGCCAGGACTCAATCTTACTGAAAGTGCTGGCAAAAGACAGGCTATTTTTTGCTCTTAAGGAAATTGAATCTATGTTGATTGAAATGAACTCACTAGAGCCAAGAAAAATCTGCTTTCCTTTGGATCAGAATACTCTGTTCACATGGGAGTCCTCTAGCTTCTGCCAGTATCACCCAGCTAAGGCTTGGTCCCATAATCACGAAAAAAACCCCAAAAACTCAGGCTGCAGAAATCTGTGGATATAACGATTTAGTCAAGCCTTCTGGAATATATAGTGATAAAGAAACGCCAGCCAGAAAAGTACAGCAAATTTTAAAATAAATCTCTTATTTGTGCTACATATTTCTGAACTTTTATTTTCTTTTCTGTAAGCATTCAGATAAATCAGACTAACCAAATTTTAATGAAGTCAAAATGGTGGAGGAAAATAATTTTCAGTCACATGTGCACATGCTGCATAAATTCAACTGTATGATTTTAACAATCACAATTACCTAACAGAACTCACATTTCTAATACTAAGTAGTGAACAATGGATAGAAATGTCTCTTAGAATAATTATATTACATTTATTTTTCCAAAATATAAACATTCTCAATTGAGTTTGAACAGGCATATTTATGAATTTTTCTTGACCAAAAAAAATGGTCAGAGGGCAAGAAAATTTTACAAAGAAGAATCTAGTTTGCTGTTGTTAACCTGGAATCCTGCTCAATACATCAAAATACACAGAAAGGCCACTGCATTACAGAGAGGAATTAATTTCACTAGATCTAAGGTTCAAAGCACAGATGTTCTGATTTAATAAAATACTATTAAAACTACTGGCAAATTTAAATATTGTCTCTTATTGCCATATAATAATAGAAGAACATTTGAATCATATATTACTCAGTAATACCCAAATTCAGAGTATGATCCAAAGCCAACTGTTCAGACATTCAGACATTGGGGAAGCAATTAAATTGTTTTAGTCAACAAAATTATCCAACTGGAGAACAAAAGCAGAGCAATAGGTTCTGTATAATTAATCAGCTTGGATGTCATAATTATACTGTTGAACCTTATTATGAACTGTAAGACAGAATCATGACAGATTTTATTAATTTTAATTTTAAGGTTTTTAATAATTGTTTCTAGCTTTGCAGCCAGATTTACTCCTGAAAAGTCAGAATAATGCCACTAATTTAGCTGTTGTCCTGTTTTTAAGGCATCTTCTGTTGGAATGTTTTTCTTGAGATGGTTATGCTCTTACAGAGCCTGTTGCCCCCTCCTCCTCACCACAGCACTGCCACCTAGTTCACTCCCATTACTTTTAATAACATGGCTCGTGTCCAAAGCTTTGTCAGTGTCAATTTGCTGGGCACCTCAGTGTGTCAAAGGATGTTCAATGTATTAAGCCATACACTCTTCTTCTTGGACTCTATTTAGTAGTTTAATTAAAAAAAGATGCACGAATAGAAGCAACTATGAATATAGCACTTATCCAACAGATTCCTTCAAGGCAGAGATGTAATAGCAGACAAAGCTTCCTTAAACGTCCAAAATTACACTTCATCCTCTGATCTTTAGAATTCAAGTACACTTATTTGAGTGCCTAACATCAAGTAAGTAAACAGACCGAGTGAGTATAATGCTCAGCGTGAAACTCCTGTATGTTCTTTTAGTACCTGGAGCAATGCTATTTACAAATCCTGTCTAGAGTGAGTGTGCAGGACACTTACATCAATCTTTATCCATTCCAGTTACAAACAAAGGTAATATCACAGTCAAGCATACATTTAGCATTAGATGGCACGTATCTGGGCAGACCTGAGAAGCTGCAGAATAAATATTGATATATTAAAACAGAGTCTATTACTCACTTTCTGAATAAACCACTGATTTTAATTTACCTACAGTTTTGCAGTAGCATCTTTCCAAAGAGGAAATTAGATTTTTACATATCGTAGCAAATCACAAAGCCAAAATGTCAACTTCATATATCACGCAATTACTTGTACTGTTTATTTTTTGGGAAAAATTTTAACATATATTTACTTAGAAAGCCACATGGGTCCCTCCAAAATAAATAGGGGCTATAATTCTTGCCAAAAAAATCCACAGTTCCAGAGATCTACTCATCAATTTCCTGCAGCATTAATGAGGAAAGGCGCTGAGACAGTCATTCATACTGTCTTTATGATAAGACTAACCTACAGGGCAAATCAAGATTAAGGACAAAGGGAAGACAAATGGATAGAATAGAGAACTAGTTGGGCTTTTTTTAATACATCTCTTGAAATTTTTGTTTACCATCTTAAATTTAAGTACGACACTCAAAGTGCACATAAAAATTAAAGATATTCTCCAGACAGGAAACTGCATAAAAGGAGGGGTGGAGTTATTTTTACCTCAGTATCTTTCATCTTGAAACATAGAGATTTATTTGGCTAGAGCTGGTGCAGGGCGGGGGGGATAGGCCACATTACAAGTTACTAAGAGCTTTGGAATTGCTACAAGTTATCCTTAGAAGAAGAATAAAGTTCAAGTTAAGAAGGACAAGGTCAGAAGGTCACAGTACTCTGGCTCTCTGAGGACATACTTCGCCACTATGAAAAGCATGTAAACTTGCTCAAATCTCAGGAAACTCCTTCCAGAAATATTTGCATTCATGCTCTAACTACACCAGAATCATATTTCCATATGAATATTTGGGTTTTTGGCTTCCGTGCTACTTGGAAAGAAGTGACTTAGCCTACTTTAATGCACAGGTAGGTCTTGAGGAGTTTTATACACTCAAGAATAAAGGATTAGAAAGGACATAGTAAGTTCACCCCCAGGTATCTGAGAACACAGCTCCTTGTATAAAGCATTAGATACTCAAGGTAAGCATGCTTAATAAAATACACAACCCAGCTGGCATAAAGGACAGTGCCAAACATAACCTCTGTCTTACACTCACTTTTTCTCTACTATAACCAACACAACCATCATTCTGAGATCCAGACTTTAAACCTCATGACATTTTAATTTTTGTAACACCTCCTCTGTCTCTGTGCATCTTTGCCAGGCTGGGAGTGTCTCTATTTCTAAATGAGAAGTATCAGCATTAGAAAATGACCAGCTTGCTGGACTTAGGCTATAGACACTGGGGATGGGTCTGCCAGTGCTAACCTTGGCACCAGAAGTTTTGGGGGATCAGTCCAGATGCACTCGGGCTGGCTGTTCACGACTCAGCTAAAGTCCAGAAACAGTACAGCAGTGTTGATGCTGGCCAAGCCAAGGAGCCTGCCAAGGGTGGTTATCACCTCCCAGTGCTGTAAACCTGCCCCTAGCAGCTTACAATTTAGCAAACTTACATAATACTCTTGCAAACAAGGTTTGGCTTCTGTTAGCTAATAGGAGAAGCACACAGTTACATGGAATTTTCTGTAGCAATAGCAATGATTTTTCATCTCACACATGGCACAACCCTTCTCAGACAACAAAAGAGTAATATCCAGCATTGCATGGAGGTAACTATATTCTTACCCATATTCTAAAGAAATTGAGGCAAATGGATATCACTCAGATTCCCCTCAGTGATGTAAGCTTTTGTGAACGAGATGGGCAAATAGCATCACCGTGTCTTTTCATTCTCAGGTATATATTTTAACTATTTCCTCTACCTTCTTTTTTACTGCTTTCTGCCGCTTTTTCCTCCTCTGTTTCATAGACACCATGTCTGTCTCTCTCACATTAGCTCTTGCCACTTCAATGGAAATAACACAACAGAATTTACCACTAAGCCCCTCTAAATGTGCTACTAAGCCCTTCAAGTCCTAATTGATTTAGGGGGTTGGTCCAGCTGATAATGTTCTCTAATCCAGACACTGTATGTTCGACCTCTGATGGAATAAAAAAAAAATCTTTGAAGAGATTTGAAATGCTGCAGTCAACTCTCAGGTTTTATTTGCTCTAACCTTATTCTTGGTGTATGTGCCTGCATCTCTCTGCTGTGCACTTTCCCACGCAGGAACACAATGATACCCAGAGTGGTCCATAGACCACTGCAGGCTTCTTTACAGCAAGTCTTCCTGGCGAGCTGTCTGCTTGTGCCTACTCAGCAATACGACTATGCAGCACACTATTTTAACCTTTCTTTCCCTTTGTTTGCCTTACCTAAGCAGGCAGAAATGCTTCAAGATACAGCTTGGTTTTCTCAAAGAATTTTAAAGTTCAATCTAAAACTCACTCCTCATTATTTTGGTTGCAGTTTGGTAAGACACTGGCCAGCATCAGGAACTACACAGCAGACTGCTAGCTGATAAGGCTTCTGTCTCCGTGAGATGCTCATACAGCTCCACTGCCAGGTTCTCATTATTCAAAAATATCCAAACCAAAAAATCCTCCCTTCCAGCTCTCTCCTTCTGGCCTAACCAGATGGCCAAACCCAAACAAATAAATAAATAAAACGGTGAGAAAGAAAAACAAAACCAAACCAAAATAAATCCTGATTATTTTTTGCTTAGTAAACCGTTGATAAAATCTCCTGCAAGGCCAAGGTCAAATGGGCAAGTCCAGGCATAGACAACATTTGATACCTGCCAGCCTTGAAAGGGCAGGAACAGGGCAGCTTGTCAGTAATGAACCTCAACTCCAGGAGTCCTGCCTGCTGACATGTAGAGGATGCGTGGAAGAGGAGTGGGTCCCTTCAATATTTTGTTTCTTTTTTTGGGAAAAGGAAGTCCTGAAGCCAAGCCAGAGGGCTGTTTCAGAGCATAGAGGAGACCATAAGGAGTCCAAAAAACAATGCCTCTTGGGAGAAACATAAAAGCTGACAGACTCTTGCAGACAGAGTACCAACAATAGTGGCCTGTTTTTTTTCTTCTGTTAAATGCATAAAAGCACAGAGAGGTTGGGAAGTTGTAGGCTGCCACAAAAACATCCAGCATGTCCAGAGTCTGAAATACAATGACAGGAAGCTGTCTAGAGAAATCTAGAGAAATCTAGAAGCATCTAGAGAAAAGAAGATTGAGGGGGGATCTTATTAATACATACAAATACTTAATGGGAGGATGCCAGGGGGATGGGAGTAGTCTTTTTTCAGTGGCGCCCAGTGATAGGACGAGGGGTAATGGGCATAAACTTGAACATAGGAAGTTCCATCTTAACATGAGAAGGAACTAAAAACATCCAGCATGTCCAGAGTCTGAAATACAATGACAGGAAGCTGACAGTCAAAGAATATAATAATTTATCAGCCAGACGCATTGCACCATCCACATCCAATTTGTTTCCTTTTCCTATTAAAGATTATTTTCTTCTAACTGCTGATACTGAATCTTGCCAGATTCTTGAAACTTTTTCACGGTATGCTCTGCTCAATGTGTTCAACGCTAGAAAAGCTGGATAATACCCCATATTACTTGCGGACTTCTTATATTCCTGATGATGTATACGTGGAATTGAGCCCATTTCAAGTAACCCTGACGGCACAGAAACTGTATCACTGACTAAACTTAAGCACAAACTCTCAGATGCTCTGCACACTGAGTATATTGTTCAAAAGGAGGTAAGCTGGCAAATAAGTTAAGAAAGAAAAAAATAATTTGTCTTGGGTCTTTTCTTATGCAAAGACTTTTCTGCCAAGCACAACTCAATTCATGCAACTATCAAAAAAATCTCAGACTGAGCCATATGATCCATAGGAACGTGGCTTGGGGAAGCTGCTTCCTATAAAAGCCTGTCTTTGGTGCCTTGTATGGAATTTCAGCTGATGGAAGGCAAAAAGCCCCAGCTAAGGCTGGACTAAACTACTCTGGGCATGCAAACAACATTCACCAAAACTAAGGAATATACTCCTGTGAACTGCTGCAAAAATAATGAAAGAAAAGCCAGAGCTTCTGGCAAGTCCACTGGCTCAGCGGGAGCTGGGCTAAGAACAGCTCTGCACACTAAGCTTCCAGTTTGAAATCTTCACACGTCCCTGAAACAGCACATCTGATACCAGCAGGGTTTACTCAGCCCTCCGTCCTTCTGAGGGAGATAAATTCACTTCTGCACAATTTACTGAGTGTCATTCTTTTGGACTAAAAAACCAAGTTCCTTTTACTCTGAATGAACTTTAAAGATCTGGCACATCTCAGACACAAGGACTTGTCCAAGCGCCTTGGCTAAAACCTCTTTCCTTTCCACTACTGCAATACTGCACGTGCCAGCTAGATCCTGCCTTCCAGTTCAGTGTAGGCAGCATATCGGTGGACTGTACCTATAGAGTCTGAAAAAAAATGTCTGGAATCCTTCCAGAGGAGAAGAGGTCTATATATGTTACTATCCTTACACAGTCCGGGTCATGGCACTCCTGTCAGCTGTGGGGCTAAACACTCTCCTCTGATCCAGGGACGCCAAAGCTGAAGCACTGGCCTCCAGCCACAGTCTGTTCTGGACCACAATGAATTGAAACAAAGGAGTATCACATCACCCATTATTCTCATCAGGCCTCGATAACGATCCAGATCTTTCAGAGCTTGCAAACACACACAAAATTGGGAAAGCAGCAAGCAGGTATTTTTCTGTTTGACAGTTTGCTCTGTTCAATAATCAGGTGCCACCAAGCCCCACAGCAACTCCTTTGGCATCCTTCTCAGCGATTCCACCATGAAGCTCTGGGAACATTTCTGAGATGTGCCATTGTGGAGTGCCTCTAGATCTGTGAATAACTATTCAAAGCCATTCTTTTGGCTTTGCCGTGACTTTTGGGTGCCTTTCAAGAAAAACAAAAGACTTTCTCTAAAGCAAAATAAATCTGCTCTTTCACTACAAATAACTGTATTTTGCATGGAAGCGGAACAAAACTACAAAACAGAGACAGAAAAATCCATGGTTTTGATACTTACAAGATTTTAACTGTATTTGTAATGAAAAGCTAGGCTTCTGAGGCTGACTTTGCCCTGATTATCCCAAGAAAGGCTCAGGATTGTACTCAGTACTTACCGAAGTGGGAAGCAGATCTCTTCAGAGTGAGCTACAGGGAAGGTAGGCCATCCCTGGCACAGCAGACAGCCAGGGCTGTCCCTAAGGCAGCCTGCTCTGGCCATGCCAGAGCCACGACAAGCCCGGCTTTGTGCTGTGACAGAGGACAGAGGTAGCAGTCCCTGCCAGAAACGGCAGCTTCCTCGGCCATGTCACAGCTCACCTCAAGTGCTCTGTGCCAGCTGCACCTTTCTCTCCCTTCCTGTAGCAAAGGCAACCTAACCCCAGCCACGTCACATCCTCTCTTCCTCTTCGGGATGACAGCCTTACCCTATTCCCAGGGACAGAGGTTATGCAAATAAAAGGACAAAGGAGAAGAATATTTAAGCCTTACAGCCAGTTTCTGGCAGGTGGGTGTCTCCGGCCAGAGTGCTCAACAACGAGTTTTCTCTCTGGCCAGAGTGCTCAAAGATTAGGTGCATATAGAAGCCGAATTTCATTTTAGGCCGGGTGCTGGCTGCTTGGAGTCAAAACTGAAGCACTTTGGTGAAACACCTTCTCAACAATCATTAATGGGCTTCAGTCTCCAGGAGCAAAGCTGCAACAGCTTTTGCATTTAAGCCACTCGGACAGAAAGAGTTGCAATAGAAACATTTAAACAGTTTTGAGAATGAAACCATTTATTCTATACAGGAATTACGAGGAAAATCTGTTAGACACACCGAATAAAAAAAATAAATAAATAAAGCACAGATCTTCCTGCAAACATGCCTGTCCAGCCTACCAGTTATAGTCACAGAAGTCATCGGTTCCTGCGGGAGAATAAAGGGCTGTACGGCTTTAACCAGCCCCAGGACTTTGCAAGAAGGTAGCAACTTCCCTTTGGGCAGCTGTGAAAAGGCCTTGTCTCCCTGATTTACACAGGTATGGTGTGAATGGCTCAGAGGCTGAGGCCTGCTCAGCCAAACACCCATGTGTGCATGAAATTAGAATGTCAACATTTGATTCATGCTGCCAGGCTGTGACTGTGAAACAAATTATGTCAGTGGGTGGCAATTGCAATATTAGTCTAAGCAGATAACATTTAGCTAAAAGGAGGGGCTCAGTTCACATTCTTCTCCCTACCATTTTAATATGTCAACATCATTAGACTTAGAAGGCCTGGAATTTTGTCAGAATGGAAAAAATACGGAGGCAAACAAAGATATTATAGGTTGAGAGAGGGTTTACGATAAAGCACAAGGCAGCACAATCCAAATAAAGGTTCAGCAATTTCATTACTGCTCCTTACCACATACCTCCACTACACACAGTTCAGAATCCTTAAATTTTGTCACGCGCCCCCACCGTCCCCATTTAATGATTTTAAAAACCAATGACTGAACACAGTGGAATGTAAGTGACAAACAGCATCACCAGTATGTTAAAAACTGCCTCTTAAGGGAAGAAGTGCCATTTACTAATTAATTTTTTATAAAGAAAACCTTGGAAATGTTTGGCTTGAGCTATCAAACTTTTAAACACATGAAAATAAGGCTCTAAATCTGGCTTCTTTTCAATTAAAAAGAAACATAAATTAGTTTTTTAGAAGACTGAAAGAAAAACAAGTTTTTCTAAGTTGCTCCTAGCATTTCCAAGTGCATTCCCATGAGATCAACAGTTTTTGAGATGTGAAGTCAATATTTTGTAGTAAATTAGATTTTAGAAAAAAAACCCCGTATTTGAAACCAATAATGGATACTTAAGAGTAACTGGTTTTATTAGAGAATTAATAAAGAAATACACAAAACTCACCATGCTGTAAAGATGGAAAAAACATCCTAAGAAACAATAATGGTTATTTTCTTCTGGCTTTCTCAATTAATTCTGAATAAGCCCCTATGTATCAGAAGACAATTCTACCACAGAATCCATCATAGTTCTAGCTCCAATTTATTTTCTCACATGTTTTAACTAGCAAAATGGCAAAACATCAATTTAAAGCTTTATTCCATAGCAAACACCCATGCTGTTAAAGTTAATGCTGTGAAAAATCCAACTTGTAACAGTGAAATGTTTATAGAAGCGGCCATTCATTTAGTTGTAGAACTAGGCAACAGCTATCAGCTTCCTAGTTAATGGTCAGAAAGACAGAGTTTTCAGGTGCTTGTGCCAAAAATTAATTTATCAACTTTACCTTCCAGCATATAAAACCTAGCTTTATCTGAAATCCATTATGAGGGAAACGGCTTGTAGCCACCTCCTCTGCCCATCAGCCATGTTACATATTCCAGAGCAGTCGCACACCTGTAGATGTGCTTATATCCCAGTTCGGTGGGCTGAACCACACCAGGTTCAGTGTCGTTTCGGCTGAAGGCAATGAGAATTTCATCGCTGGGTCAAATTCTCACTGCCTTCCTCACTTGAGAAATTTCATTGAAGTTAATGGGCGAAATTAATCACTGGCATAACTCCATTGACTTCACCAAGGATCAATTTGATTCAATAGGACTATTCTCTTCAGCAGACTAGGACTGGATGCACGGACTTCAATGGGAGCAAGATGGGGAACATAATGAGAAATCCAGATCATTTATTCTTCAGACTTTGCTAAGATTGATTTAAATTGACTTCAGAAAACACACATTGTAGTAAGACACGTACATGTGTGTGGCCCAGCTCTCATTTCACAAGCTCAAAATTCTTAAACTGTGTTGCTAGTGCAGCTACTACGTGGTATACCAGTGACTTCCAAAGCCCTGTTAAAGTTCTTATCGTGCTTTTCCAGTAAGAGATCTTTTAAAAAAAATGTTTATGTGAAGGAACTTTGAAGATTCAGACTAGACTATTTTGCTACTTGGAAAAAACAGACAGAAAACTGGCTCCCTTAATACAATGAAACTTATTTTACTTACTGCGACAGATGCTACAGTACGACCTTCACAAATAATAACAAAAAATGGAAAAAATTCACAGTAGCAGATTGCAATTTTCCTACTACTTCATCTACTTCGGGGTATATGTTTTTGGAATCTTTTCAAATGGGAAGATTTTTGATCCAAATCTTTCAGAATTGTCCAAATTGGTAAAAAAGGTTCAAAATTGCTTACTCTTTCTATCTACGATATAAACTATTAAACCATTCTATTGAGCTTCCAAAGCCCTTAAAAAAAAAAAAAAAATCTGCTTGCATTACAAGTTACATCTTTGTCAACAAACAAACAAAACAATGGAAATGTCTTTCTTCAGTTTAGCACACCTCCTACCCTGCTCCCCCCCAGTAATTAATAAGGATATAATAAGCACAACAAAACTGGAAAAAAAAAAATGCCCAACCTGGGGAATTTAAAATAATTTTTGTCTCTTTGGACTACTTTATGGTGAGGGAAAACGTCTGGGGAGAACACTGTAGCTCATTTTAAAAGCTCAGCTAATCACTCTGTATAGAAAAATAAGTGTAAACCGTCAAACTTCTCCAAAGGTAATTTGGTAACAGTGCTTACAAAGAGGAAAGCAGAAAAGACAGCGCTAAGACTGCAGGAAAGATTCTTTCTTTATGGTGTAGTGACAGCCTTGTAACTTCTCCATTATGATGGGAACCACAGCATAAAGATTGCATTATCATCTGTGGTTAACTGTCAAATGCATTTTAATGCTTTATTTGGGAGAGCTAAGTTAAAGACAAAACAATCCTCCTCTTCTTAATCTATCCATCTTTGAGAACGTAAATACAGCTCATACTTGTGTGTCAGAGTGTGGGGAGTTAACTGTATTCTTTCAGCTTCATGTAAATTCCTGAAGATCAGAGAGCTGAGTAAACAATATTTTGATGTAAACAGATTATCAACATGAGAGGAATGACCGTCTGGTCACCCGTGGGGGTTTATTCACTTAACACTTCCACCCCATAAAGACAATTGTGTGCAATCAATGCATATAGGGCCTTTCACTGGGTTGCTAAGTGATACGTAGTGTCAACAGAAAAATTCGTGATGTACAGAAGGGCTGCTGAACAGCCAAGAGAAAACAACACACATGGATGATATTTTAAACTTAATTCAGTGCGTTATGAAGATTGTGACAGGCACAGTGGCTGACCAGAAAGCACTTCAAAAATTTGACTTTATAAAGTTGGATCTCCCATGTGTGTAAAGAGTTTAATTTGGTAACAAGTGAATCACAGTGCAGAACAGTAGCTGGTTCAAATAGGAAAAGCCAACCCAGCAGGGAAGCACTGAATATTCATTCACTTGAAGGCACAGCAGTCATTTTACAATCCAGGCTTCAATATATGAGCAGATCGTTTGTCTAAGATTGTATATGCATTCTCTCATTTTCCTCATCTCTGGAAACTATTTTAGTAAAAGCCCAGAAGCTGTTTTCAACAGTTTCTTCAGAATTTCTAAAGAAAGGAAAGAAAGTTGAATGGCATCACATTGCCCCATACAACCATGAAACCCTGTTTTGTGGGACATTCTTGAAACCAACCCAGAAAGAAACCCTTAAGAGGTTTTGTATTTATTTACCCATTCTCTCCCCACCACCCACTTGATAGGTTTTATATTCAAATGCAAAATATATCTGCCTTTGTTCTAACAATTCAATCTGATTTTGGTTTGATTTACAGAACAAATCCTGAGAAATCCAATCTTTTGCCAAATTTTATTTTCTAATAGCTGCACACAGTACACAGAAAACTTCCAATCCTCCAAGCTTTTCTAAATCACTTGCAACGATAGTTCAGCTTTCTGTCATGTTCAAAGGTTCCTGAGAAACCACAAAGCTTTGACCAAATACGTTGCTCGCTGGATCACTAATGCTATTTTCTACGGAATACCTTTCCCAAATCTGCAAAATGTGTTTCTTACAAGACCTTAGTGAGCTCTGCGCTCCCCAGAATGCCCCTGACAATACGTGGGCAACATGAGGCTGTGGTGACGTAAGTGATTTTGAGTGGGTTAACCATAAACTCAGTCATATGTATCAGACAGGCCCAGCTAAGCTTGTAAATCCCTGAGCTTTCAAAATGCTAATTTTTATTAATTTATAGAGTGTTGGGTTGTTTGTTTGTTTTATTTTCTCTTCAAAGGGATTTTTAGTTAACATATGTTGTGAGAAATTTGCATGAGCATGAAAACATTTTCTTGAGAGAACATTCTTCTGAAATGCTGCCTAGATTCAGGTTAATGAAGATTGCTACCAGAGTTTCTGAGCTACAGGTAAACTGGTGGTGACCTATTCAGGAGACTCAACTTCCCAAATGCATTTGTAGACTTCAGCCCAGGACACACAAAGCAATACCAAATTTAAGTATGCACAAAGTTCCTCCAAACACGAGGGGGTAAGTTGAATTCACACAGAAAAACTTAATGTGCTATTGCTAAAAGTTATATGGTTCCTATTTGCATAATACCAAGCAAGTAGGCACATGGCGTATTTCTTCTGTGAAAAGACAGAAATCAGAGATGGTCTCTGACCTGAAGAACTTGCAAGGTAGTTAGGCAAGCCAAGTGAGAAAAGGATGTAACAAGGAGGATCAGGATCTGACTCTGGACGGTAGAAAAATACTGACAAGAAAGGAATCAACCTGTTCAAGAAAAGAAGGATAATTAAGCTTGGGATCATTTTAGTGAATCATCTCCTAAACCAGTCAGGTTGTTGGATTTCTAAATTGAAAATATAACAAGTCAATAAAGAAGAGTTTGGAACTCGATCTTTGGAAATATACCTGGGTACGTGACAGTTTTGAGGATGGTAACAATGAAGTTCTTTAAGCAATCAGCTTGTAGGTGAATTTGAATTAGTAGGTTGGATCTGACTCTTAATAAATGTAACGCATAGAACATTATTTCTTTTAGTATGAATATGTAATTATTAACCTCAAAATAATCCAATAGTTTATCAAGAATAATAAAACTCAACCCCTGAGTCAGGAACTGAGTTTTATTTTCATCCTTGAAGAATTAGAAGATTGCCTGGAAAACAAGTATGAAGAGATTTGTCTTCCATATAGGGAACTCCCATTCTGGTCAGAAAAACCCTATACAAAAGCTAAAGTTAGAATACCTGCCTTATATACTGGAAAAAAAAATCCCCAACCAACAAATCCCTCCCTCCTGTCCTCCCATATGTTGTGTTGGGTTTTGGTAACAATAATTTTGAAGAATTAACAGGGAAAAAGAGGCAAAGGCACAACCCATAAGTATAGCAAGCTTTCATGTCATTCACAGCAGTCACCTCAGCACAGCAAACAGGCACCGCTCCAAAGAGAGAGTGATGTAAATGGGACTGAGCACAGATTCTGCTGATAAGCTGCATACAGTATACGGAAACATCTCACAGGCAAAGTAAATTCTTCTAAGGGACCGGCAAATTCTTGTAGTACCTGGAGCTGTGTAAGTGGTGCAAAACACCAGTCTGGATTTTTGCTGGTTCCAGGCCCCTTGGGCTGTCTGACACGGAGGCAACATAGGATCCTACCTCGTTATGCCGATTCTTCTACAATAACAAGTCACAAACCAGAGCTGCTGGAAGAGGTGGGTCTGGATTATATTAGGGCCTGAATAATTTGGAATTAAACTAGCTATATCTTTAGCCCAGACAAGGTTGGGATAAAACAGTTTTCCTTGGTTAACAATAGTACTCTGTGCAATCTTAGAAAAAAGTGTCTTCTGTGTTTACTTATCACTGTCACATGACACATTTCAAGCCTTGTTTGAGAAGTCTGTGTCTAAGGGTTGCTTCCCTAGATAACTCTTCTAGTCTTGGACCTTGGTATTTAAAGATACACACACGCATACAATCTACTTGATAAGAGTCTATAACGCATGGAGGTGCAGGCTTTGTTCCAGCTTCATTCCTAAATCCCCACAAATTTTGACATTCTACTCATCCTGGTTTTCACATTTTTCTGTCTTTCTAGATGCTGTGTTAGGGACCAACTCAATCAACAGGAGGGAAGGACTCACTCTGGACTAAGGTCTGAAACTCAGTGCAGAGAAGGCAGGTTATTCACAGAGGGAGGCTCAGAGAGGTAGGACTCTCGTAACATGTAACTCTCGTAACTCTCTGAACTCTGAGGACAGAGCTATTTGTCTGTGATTGGCGAGAAAAGGGCATTGTACTCTGGTGATGTAATGTGACACCAAATTGCATTTCTGGTGTTTTGAATTAAAGTTCCCAACACAGAATAAGCATTATTCAGTTAAAAATCTTTTTTTCCTAAGCAAAATACTTCAATTTTTTAAAACCACACTAGAACATGCTCCACTATTATTTTCCTCTGTTGTATTTTTCCTGTTTTGTTACTGTAAATGAAGATGAACTAGAGAGAAAAACAGAACAGGAAAAAAGCCTGAAATGGACATTTTTTTCTTTTAAAAACTTGGAAAAAATGGACATGGGAATTTTGTTCACCAAAATGATTCCTCAGCTTTCCATCCATTTCAATCACTGTCCGAGTGCTGTATCTTCTTTAACCTTTCACAAAAGCAAACTTGGTTCATTCTGGCGGTACATGAGCTAACGTGTTTAATGCTCAGCTGCCCTTGAACAAGGTATGCCCAACTTTTACATTTTTTTTTTTAAGTTCGAAAAAAGCAAATGACCATGACCAACAACCCTAGTGCACATGAGCTATCAGTTTAATATGCTTTTCCTTAGCTGAGAAGGGAGCTCCCAAATGTATGTTTTATTTCATGTTACACAGCAAACTAAGGATGCAATTCTGCCTTTATCAGCAGATGTATGGCTTTTGGCTAAAACAAAACTAAAATGGGTCCAAAGGTACAGATTTTTTTGGTCTTTTATTTCTTGAGTCAGCATGTTGCTACTTTGAACACCTAAGTGTAGGTAATTGCATGGTCAAGTAGCAATCCATTCAGGCTTTAAGTGTGAGATTGCACTATGTTATCCAAGCTCATCTCGGCAACACTGACTGTAGTCTGAATGGCCCCCCCTGCCCCAATCAGAACACCAGAAAAGAATGAGAAATATTCCTATACAAGAGTCTCTAGAGGCTCATTCCAAGCAGCTTGTTCTTTCTAACACAGAACATCTCTGACACAGCCTCAGGATCCCCAAGACTCACAAAGCAAAAGCTGTGAGTCTCAAAGGGCTTGTTCAGCTGGAAAGGTCTGTCAAGAAAGGCCGGCTGCTGCTGCGCCTGTCACAGCAACTCTGCCCCTGTATTGTTGCGTACGCAAGGTCTCACCAGCACCTGGGCCGCTGCTCTTTTCACTTTGGTTTTTAAGCAAACTTGGTCAAGGCTGCAGACTGCTCACAGTGGAGAATGGTTCTCAGCACGACTGCAGTCAGGGAGTTCCAGTTTAGTAGGCAAGATTAAACCTTGTAACTCCTCCACCCAGCCCTCTCCATCCTCTTAACATACAAACCAAAAGACTTACTGGGGCCATAAGGAGCACTTCCCCAGCCCACACAGAGGGATGTGAACTTTGGCACCCTAGTTGCATGGAGGAAATTTCCTAGGAAGAGAATGGGTGGTTTGATCTATTTCCATTTAACAGGAATTCAGCAATAAAATGCTCATTTTGCCTTAAAGCACTGATGAATTTAAGTTCAGACTAGCTGAAATACCAGGCCAAACTCAGCAACATTGCTACACAACACTGCCAGACAATAGACAAAACTTAAGCTTCACGTATATTAACGGGTAGCTTGAAAAGCTGGAGTAGAAGTCTTCGACGCTATAACTGTTGTTAGGACTGACTGCAGCTGGTTAATATTGGAAACTAAGCAGTAAGGGCTTAAGTAGGGGTGCCTCAGGGGAACACTTGGCCAGCACTAGATTACAGCAACCAGTCTTGGGGAAATCTGTCCTCAAAACATTCTCAACCCCCCTGTCATCAGAAACAAAGGAAATGTTTGCTACTAATTTCTGAGTCTATGGACAGATGAAAGGACTGTACAAGTGGGTTTCAACAATACTGAAAAGCTTTTCCATATAAAGTAGCCAATTTACTGTTATGGTTACGCTTAAGTCAATTAAAATGTTTTATTTGCAAGGATTTGAATCTCTTTCCTTCATTAACATTTAGCAGTAAATGGGAGAAAAAAGGTAAATAAAATATTATCTGGCTTTTTAAAGGTCATTCCAGCTTGATCATTACAAAAAGCTAGCTAGGAACACAGAATATGCCCCTTTGTGTGGATTTAATACAACTAGCCAGTGCAGAACAGTATCAGTAGAAGACAGCAAACAAAAAGTCAGTGGCTGGAGAGTCTATAATGCTGGTGTTTAATACACGCTTAATTACAGCCACCCTTTGTTCATCTGACTTGCGATAATTTTCTTTTTTCCTTAAACCTCCCATCATAAATCACTCTCATCACAAAGCATTTAACTAATGCACCTATTCTTAGCACCTGCTTTTAAACAACCCTAGGCTAGCAATCCAAACTGATGAAATTAAATACCTAATACTTTGCATGCCTTTACCAATGGAATAGTCAGCCAGGTTCTGGAATCTGGGTCCTGCCTAGGCTGGAGGGTGCTCAGGAGGGCAACCCCTCCATTGTAATTAGCCAGTTATTGCAGTGCCTTACTTCAAGAGCTTTCATACTTCTGTTTGTTAAAAAGAATAACGTGGTATTCAAAATTCATTGTCACAAACTTTTTAAAGTGAAGATTATTATTTGTAAATAGATGTAAAACTAACGATTCAGGAAGACCCTGTGTTTTTAATAGATTAAAAAATTAGACTAGAAAAATAAGAAATATTTTTTTATTCATTCTATTTTTCTAGTTTATTCCTGTGGGCAAACATTTACTCAAACACACAGTTTACATTAAGCTTGCTTCTTTCCCTTTCCAATTTACTACATCCCTTACTGCTGATACTAAAAGGAAAATAGAAATTCCCAACAACCCACAGAATTACTATAGCAAAATGCCGCTCAGTAGAATATATGGAGTTATTTTCCATCATATCTTTGTCCTTGGTAAACAAATTATCTTCAATGCAAAACTACAAATACAAGCCCACAACAAATCAGTTCTTGTCTAACACAAGGGCTCAAATGCAACAAAGCCAGCAAGTTCAAATGCTGTGAAGATCCGTTCTGAAAATACACTGAAAACTAATCCCCCGGCCCCCAAGTCAAAAGAGAAAAGTAGTACCTTAAGAACCTTAAAACTACAGGATCTGAGAGACTTCCATGAAGTGCTGACATAATCAGTCAAGAATCCTACAAGCAACTGAACATCCCAAATCACATCACACAAATCAAGGAATGCAAGTTGCAATGAAATCCCCAGAGAGCCAAGGAAGGTGCAGACTAACTGAATTTACACATGGGTGTATACTAAAGTTTTAATGATTATTTAGCTAAGGACAAATTGCTCTGTCTAAATTAAACTTGCATGACCACGAAATTTTGAACAGGTTTTCCTTTGTTTTCAAGAAAACTAAAACTCCCAGTCATGCTAAATGCTTTAGGTTTTGCAGTGGATACTTCATATGGTTTTATTAGGCAGCCATATATTGTTCATATGTAAGAATATGTATGGAATGCTAAAATAATGAATATATTAGAACACAATTTTAATATTCTTTCTTTGTTTATTTCTTCTCTTTGGTTACATTTTCTTCACACAGGTGTCACAACCTCTGTGTATTTTACAAGGGGAAGAAAACAGTGATGTGCAGGAAGTATGTGCCATCTCATATTCCCCCAAGTTCCCCTTCCCCTGCTCTCTTCCACTAGAATATTCATGTGAGTCATTAACACTTTGACTTTTATATTTGTAGCATAATATAGATTTTCTATCTATAGATAGTTATCTATGTTGATAACAATGTATCTCAATGCCTTCTGTGTAAAATACATAGAGTCATACCACGCTAGAAAAATTTGGCAATAGTTTTCACTGAACACTGATTATTTTTTAAAAATTATTAGCAAAAATATTATTTCAGTAGCCCAATAACATTTCATAAAGTTATGTCAAGCTTGGAAAAATGGTAAGCCTAGAGAAAAATATTTTAAAATAAAATTCAGTGTTTAAATTCAATATTTTCTTAACATAAAAGGTCCTTTTTTTCCAGTATGGAGCCTGCCTTTCCTTTCCGTTATATGGAAACCTTTCATATAAAATTTTTCACAATGGTATTCTAGAAGAATTAAAAAAACCCCAAGGAATTTGCAAAATAAAATATCGGTTTTACTCAAAACATTTTTTTCTAAACTTTCTTTCAGAACTGCAAGTGAACAAACCAAAAATTATAATTAATATTATTGTGTCCAGCAAACACTAACAACTTAGTTTTTAGAACATTCTTGTGAGGTTGAGGGTAATTGAATGCTTGCCCTTATTTCCACAGGAGTTATGGTTGCAAGAAGCCAATAATTCAAGAAGCAGGATTAACAGATAGAGGATTAAGAATATAACCTGAATCTCAGTAATCAAATTTGAAGGCTTCCAATTAAAACTTTCCTCTATCTAAGCTAGCGGACAGCACATATTGCATTACTAAAATAAATCTACATAGTGTCATATATTTATATACAGCAAAATATACAACATAATATAATTAAATTTTACCCTATTATTCTAAGTAAGCCCATCAGTGATCAAAGCTGCAACAGTATCCGACCAACTTTGTGAATGCAAAACAATGCCTAAGCTACTGCATGCAAAATGGGGCAGCATAAGCGCTCCCTGAGGGAGCAGACAGAGTGCGGCTCCCACGGATGGGCGATGGGCACCTGCCGAAGGAGCCGATCAATGTGCAGAAGAGCTGCAACCAAGCGCCAGGCTAGATGCAGAGAATTTGCCTCAACATAATTAGATTTTTATAATAAAGCAAGAGCTGACCTGAACGTTTCAGTCAAGTTGAAGGTCACTTGTTAGAAGCAAGCAGTAATAGATTCAGAAGCATCACAAAATAATACTGCTGAGGAAAAAAATAAAATAAGTTATCAGGACTGAGATAAAGATTTCATCTAGTTCTACAACGATTGCCACCACCACAACACACACTGAAATGAAATACGACTCTGAGGACAAATGAGGCAGGCAAGCTCTCGGCTAGTTCCAAAGAAAGCCATTCTAAAACTGCATTTCACAAGCGGCTGGCTAGAAAATGTTTATCCAAGAATACTGTAAGAACTGCTTTGGGCAAGGTTGGCCATTACCTTGAGCTCATTTTCTTGGCACAAATGAAGTATTTTTTCCTCTTTCTGATGCTACTTATGGTACATAAAACATATAGGAAATCTGGAGGTGAGGTTTTAATTGCTGATTTAGGAATAGCTGGTAATTAACTTACATTCTCTTTGGAATGTAGTTTTCTGTACGACCTGGTAACCAGGCAACAGGAATAGTAACAATGCAAAAGTGTGATAATCAAGCCCTTCTTCTTTGATACAGAAAGGAGATTTTCAGGCTAATCATTATTTCTTATTCCATGCATAAATTTATTTCTGTCTAATATCGGAAAGGCCTGGACCAAAGAAGAAAATGCAGTTAACATTAAATAAATGGAATCGTTGGGAACAGCATTATACCACATCCTAATGCGGCCTGCTGTTCAGTATTCACCAACAAAGTCTTGCACGTGCACCAGATGCAGGTAGGAGGATCACTGTTCCTGTTTTGCCAGCGGTGGCTTACACTCACAGAGGAAAAATACTTGGAGCTACATTGCTCCTTCTCTAACCCAGATAACCATGATCAAGCGCCAACAAGTTTTGAATTCAAATCATACACACTAATAGAGACTTAAGGGACAAGTACGTACAACAGAATTCTGAGCACCGCTGAAAGACCGGTGAAGAAAGACCATTTTGGGACAGAAACATCTGCAAACACATTTCATACCGAGTGTGGGAAGGTTTGCACAGCCCTTAGGAAGTGTTTTCTGCTCTTTAATTTGAGGAGCTCTTTCTCAAGAGCTTTGCTATTAAAGGAACCAATTCCCAGCTTTCATGTGCTATGTCTTTAACAAGATGGGCCTAATCAAGTCTTCAAACATAAGAAAGATCAAAGACTGTATCTGTAATAAACCAAACGATATGTGTCTGGCATGTATTGACAAGGCTACATGGCTTTGGCTGTTCAGTTTCATTATTACTAACATTTATCATACAAAAATCTGGATGGCATACTAGAAGTTCCTTAACTTTCTAGCAAAAATATTGTCAAACAGTAATAACACTTGACTTGACCTCAGTTTTACCTTCTTAATACCTGCAGTGATCTGCAAGCTCAAACAACGCAGCAGCACTTAGAAAAAAATTAAGCCTGTCATTAGCACACAGTAAATTTGAAGAACAATAATTTTAGGGTAAAAACTTTAACTGTTCATCGACGCTAACACAACACAGAAGGGCTATGCAACTCCCTTGATGAACCCTTTAAAGTGCCTTCTGAACATCAGTTAAGTCTGCCTCCCTCGCCTTGAGGTATGTCACAGTTACTGGGGCCATTTTCTAGATTGGCCTGTCTACGGTTTGAACTTAATTGAGCAGAATATTAGCTCAGAGATCCGATTCTCCTCTGCTCTAACTAATCAACAATGCTGCTTCCCAATTAAAGGAGCCTGCAAAATCTCTTGTGTTGCCTGACCCATACAGTCTCAATAATTTTATTCTTTCCTTTTCTTCTTGTAATTGCTCTGTGCTTGTGCAACAGTTCTGTGGACTTGCAGCACATAGAGCAGAAGCAACAATCATCAATTTTGCTTAACTTTTAAATAATGGCTATAGCAGATCAGATAAAAAATAAATTCTTAATCAAATAGATGATTAATAGAATCCACATTTATCTACTGTAAACAAGGCTATCCCTTTAAAGGTAGTGAGGAATTAAGTTACAAAAATAAAAATAATGTATGTTTAAAAAAATAAAGCACACTTTACTATTGAAATCACTTGCAAAATCTGAGTCTTGATTGGTGCAATTGCATTTTATTTTTAAGGTCATTCGAGAAGACCAAGGTTATTTCCAGAAGTCTTTCCCTGAAAATATGCCACCGCTTTTCCTCCTAACATAATAGAAACCAAGACTTCCTACATTTGTGTGACTACTGATACTAACAGGACAACCTGCTTTGCGAAGGTAGGCCTTCCTTCGAAAACAGGAGGAACATGAAGAAAAATAAAACCGTTAATTCCCACAACACTCACTCTGTCATATTACAAGAAGATAAAATGTTGAAAGCGATACAGAGCTGAAAAGTGACTCTGCTGATTCCTCTAGATGACCACAGCAGTTGGATTTCAGTCACCTGTTATTCAGCAATGGTTTCCACCCTCATATCTCACACTGGAGAGACTCTAAAGACAGAAGTGTTGTTGGCTCGGAATTGTGAATCACATTATAGAATGCATTAAATACTTTATTTGTGATCTGTATTTTGTGTACCATGGATCACAATATTAGCGTAAGACAAATAAGAAAATACAATTAAGAAAATGCATTCAGGATAAAAACGAATAGCAAATGATTCCACAGGCCCAGCATTTAAGGATCGTTTGAGCCTTTGCTGAAGGAAACAAACATTTCAATACAAGGTTTACTAGTATCTTTGCATTTCAATTGTGTCACTCAGTTCTAATTGTTTTAATGACAAGTCTCCTATGCTCTTTCTGAATAGTATAATGCCTTTTCTTAGATAAAATAACAAGGTTAGCACTTCATCCCACATACTGTACAACCGCATAGCCATTTGTTAGGTCCTGCCTTAAAGCCAATTCAACCTTTTTCTATGATCTCTCTTCAGAAGTGCCAAAGTTCTAGGCATCTAACCTTTTGCAGTTTCTTTTAACAGCATATTCTGCCTTTTATGGCAAACTAGCTGTCCACAGGTTCTAAGAGCCTTTGCTCCTCAAATGTCCTGTATCTGCCCTGCTAATTATCCGTCAAAATCCATGTGGATTGGCCAGAAACCAAACTGTCAAAGGGAATTGATCTAATCTCTTATTTTCAAATTTCTCACTGTGTGTCGTACATCAAGACATATCTTATTCTAGGACATCACAAAATGTTGGCACACAGGAGCAATCCAATGCAACGCCTCAGAAGGACTTTGAAAGCTTTTTATGCTGCACAGCTGCCTATTATCCAGTGAGCGAGAACAATTCAATAGGAATTTACTGGAACAGATATACACAGTGTTTTCACAGATGTCCTGATATGTCTGTATCTGTGATTATTCCATTATTTGTCTATTTACTTTTCCTTTCACACTGCGGTTCCTTTTCAACCCTCAGTAAGAAGAGTTGTCCAGAAAACGCTCAGCCATTTCTTTTTACTTACTTACTAACAGCTCACAGAGATGAGAGACAGAAATGTAGACTAGCAGCCCTCAGTCTAGTGCAGTCACCATTTCCAGTGGGCTTACAGTCTATAAGCAAGACAACAGAACTGGGAAGGAAAAATGGAATAGTAAAATTAATAGTAAAATTAAGCATGTATTTTATCATGGATGAACTAGACGTAATTTCCAATCAATTTTTCTTTTTTTTTTTTTCCCCATTTGTTTAGTAACAGATGACAAGAGGATCCTGCCAGCACTGAAGACTCAAGGAAGAGAGGGAGCAGAGCAAACCTGTGTTACAAGGCAGTTAAAAATCCTCATACAAAATCTGTAGCACTTTCTAAACAGAGGGTTCTAGTGGGCCTGCTCCTTAGCTCTTTCACAGTGTGAGAGCAACATCCACTTTAGAAAACAAAGAAAGCTCCAAACCCCACCTGAATTGCAAGATGGTCTTAAATTCTGTTTTGGCCTAAGACAAGAACATAATTTAATAAATGTCTTTAGACATATAACTATAAATATTTACAAATAAATATAGATACATGAATATAAGCTAAAGAAATATAACAAAATAAAAATACTATGATTAGAAGATGATGCAGTTTAATTTTCTCTTGAAGGAATCACTTTGTGCTATGCTACTGTCAAGTGCATCTAAATATATTTAACAAACAACTTAATGCAGAACCGCAACTGCCCTTGGAAGCTCAGATCATGAGGGACAGTGATACACCAACTATGAAATTGAAATGCTTGAAAGGGCAAGGGTCTCTGTTTCTGGTTTGGAACTCTGGAACTGTGTAGTGAAGAAGCCAGGAGTCAGATTATTTTTTTTTAAGGTCGTAAAAACATAATTACACATCTAAATGGGACTTTTAAAAATGGCAGCTTTTGAAATCTTATTTAATGGCCAATTAGATTTCATATTACCCACCCTCCCAGGGTCGGCTCAATAGTGTCCCCTGGGATAACTCACAGGGGATGAGGTCTTCCTGAGGAAGTTGGCTAACTGACCAGAGAGGGGCACGAGGCAGCTATGCTACAAATCGCATGGGCATCGTGATGATAGCTGGTGTCCTGTCTCCCTCCACCAAAAGATCAACATTTCCCAAGGAAAGCAACGATTTTTTTTTTTGCTAGAGAAACTTCAGTATGACATCCAAATATACACCATAAACTATTTTGAGCATCCCTACTTATTACAAAAACCCCACCTGCTTTCCACTCCAAACACAAACTCACCTTTTGCTTGAGACCAGTAAAGCAAAAGAGTATCAAGGATGGCCATTAGTTTTGAACATAGGCCTCTTGATCATGTAATGCCTCATCACTTGGCTTAGCGCTTTACTGAGGAGCAGATCAGGCCTCTTCTCTCCCTAAAGCAGGTAATCTTCAGGATCTGGTCCACTCATGCATAGCTAAGATATGTATTCACTCATTCTCCTGCATAATTTTGCTCTTTACTCTCACATCCCAAGAAGGCCTGAAATAGGCATTTGGCATTTCAAAATGCTTTTCTTTTTAAGAAGAAACAGCAGCAAATTAAACAAATGTTATTTCAAGCAAATAAAGATCTTCATTTTCTTTGGCTTCAGAATATTAACAATCACCTGGACTCAAGATTCGTTTTAAGAGTGATGATGAGAATTTACTATAGCTCTGTAACTTGGCTCTTCTTGCTAGAAGAGTTTACACAAACAATTTCAAAGCTTGACTGGAGAACCCGTCAGCATATCATTCTGGTCAATTATTTGCCATGCTAGAAATGCATCAGGATAACGACACTGTGAGGGATTGTAAGGCAATATTGTTTCCCCAGAAGCCTTTGTCTAACAAGGTAATTTATGACCTGTTCTGGAATCCAGTCTTTACAAAACCATAAATTCACACTTGTACTCGACTTCAAAGGGACCATTATCAGTAAAGGTGGCAGAAGGCATCAGACTGCTGCAAGCTAGATAAACAGATAAGTGAGACTTTCATGGTTTTCTCCTCTAGGTCGGCTAATAGGACAAAGGCACCTAAAGGTGCAGCTGCTGCTCGGCATTTGGCCCTGTTATTTGCAAAGTTCACCGCTGAATGTGCTACTTCCCTTTTACAAGGTGAGGAAAGCCTTACTCACTCAAGTGCAAAAACTCACAGCACTAGCAGAGCTTTGAAAGCTCTCTCAATAGCCCATCAACGCTTACCTAGGAGCCCCTGCTTTCCTATGAACACACTGACATGTAAAGCAAAACAAGAAACAACAAAAAACCCAAAGAGTCAGTGCTTTGCATCCTGAAGAAAAATAAAACGAAAGGCCAGCAGAGCAGCCAGCTTTAACTGATGTGCGTATCCACAACTGGAAGACCTCTCAGGGCCCTTGCAGTGTTGCCCTCTCCGTAGCACTGGATAAACAGCACATGTGTTTGCATTGGCGCTGCTAAGTTCGGCTAAACCCCTTCCCTGAAGGTGGGAGATCAGGGGCCTCTGGGGGCAGTGCTGTATGCAAAAAAAGGGCCAGATTTATACTCACTGCCTTTCAAACAAAAGTCTACCAATTTTGCCACAGTCATTCTTGACACACTGGAAATTCACAGCCCCATGCATTTGAAAACAATACTCAAATAATCCCGTTTT
>NW_009648526.1:5551528-5553606 GCF_000708025.1 Charadrius vociferus
TAGGGAAAGCAGGCAGCTGTCCCAGGTGATTAACTGTTCTGGGTGCCACCAATCTGCCTGATTAGCCACCCAGACAGCATGGGCTAGGTCAGTAGCTGTTGACAGAGAGCAGTGCCTTAGAAGTACTCCCTTGCTGACAGTTAAAACTCCCACCTACCCTGCCATCTCTTCTGGAGAGATTAATTAGTTAATGTTTGCACAGTGTTATGAAGATCTAAAGAGCTGAGTGCGATCATGGGTACTGACTAGAATTGCTTCTAATTACTGTATTGGAAGTGAACATGGCATTGCTATGGAAAGGTGTGAGGGCACAGAACAAATGCCTTTTTTCTGTCCCAACTATCTAGCAGCGATAGTGCTCTCTAGTAGAGGAAGAGAGATGGAGCACAGAAGTCGGACAGTGTAGGCTGCAGAGGAGATGACACACAGCATGAAGGGAAGGATTCGACTGAATAATGCCAACCCACAGAATATACGCTACTCTAACTCAGGCAGAGAACAGCAGATACTCTCCTGCCAAAGGCCATTAATCTACTAATCATGTTTTTCATTCCAGAGTCATGCAGAACTGTCTTCTGATAGAGATTCAGTCCTTTCTGGGATGAGGCTGGAGGAGTTGTGCTTGCTCAAGTTCTCTGCACTGAGAGAAATTTAGGCCGCTAGATTTGTAAACCTGGCAGACAAAAATGCCTAGCAAAAATATTACATGTGATTAGATTATTGATGGATCCTGACTGAAGGGCTGGATGACAGGTTCAGTACAAGCAGCATTTGCTAAGATCCATGTTCTGGAAACTAGCCCTTAACCCTATTTGTCCGTGCTATAACTTGGTCTTTTTAGTTGAAGTTATTAAGACATCAGTGGCAAAATTAGCTGGTGTCCTTTAGACATTTCTTTGGCCTGAGTAGTCAAAGGAGCTTGAGCTGTCTTCATTCATGGACAGACTTTCTCCCTGGCACCAGATGCACAGTAGAGACCATGTCCAAGTAGCTTTGAGGCCAATGAAAGTTTTGCTAGGAACTTGATATGCAGATTTAAATCTTTTGCCAAGTCTCTTAATTTCTGCAGCCATTTCCGACTTCAGAAAAAGTAATACTATGTTGCTTAAAACTCTAGTAAAGATTGCCTGTGTTTAACTGATAGTACTCTACCCTACCAGAAAAGATGCTGGACTTCATGGAGAGGCACCTTGCCAGCTCCTGGGGAACTCTTGCTTGTCACAGTGACATTGTTCCCCAAGATAAGATGCTGTCTTTAAGGGGTCAAAGTTTGCTGCAAAAGCATGGTGGCTCTAATGTTTGACATCGCAGCGGAACAAAAAGAGTATTTGAAAAAATACGCTCATGCTGCAAGTTGGCAGGACCTGGTCTTTTAGTCACAGCTCATCACCAGCCAGCTGTATCTGCAACTACTCTCTCTCAGAACTCAGTCACAGATTTCCCACTTCTCAGTTTATTAAATAAAGAAAAAACAGTTATACTTTAAGCGAGCCAAAAAACCTCTGGCATTAGAGAAAATGCAAAGTGGTGGGCAGCTGTGAATGATGTTGAGTACAAGTATTCCAGTAACAATTACTAATTCCCTACATCACAAATAGTGGTCAACTACAGTTTCCCTCTATGACTTCCACCTGTCCTTAAAACACACACCATTCAGGAGGAAACTGCTGCTGTTCTTAGCAGTAGCCAGGAAGTTTTAATATTTGCTCGATAGCCAGTCTACTAAACAAGACATAGTGACTTGGCCCCTTGATCTTCAAATAATAGCAAGAATCCCTGACTCATTAATCTAGATACTAGTTTGGGTGGGGTTTTTTTTCTGCAGTTAAATAACTAAAAGAAAAACAACAACAAACCCAAACCTAGACCAGGAACACAGCCACATCCTCAGGATGAGAAACATCTTCTGTCCTGTCTCACTGTATGACTCACTGCTCTTTCTTGAAAGGCTAACTCCCCACCTGAGCCAACACTGACGCAGTAGGACACCCCAATACTTGAAGCAAAGGAATGCTCATAGATAACTGTTAACAGCAGCCCTCATTCTGCTTCGGCAATCCCACTGGAACCCCGCTCTT
>NW_009648526.1:5553625-5561112 GCF_000708025.1 Charadrius vociferus
TCTTCCTCTTTTTTGATCTGCTTTCTCTGTCCCAGAACCCTAAGCAGCAGAATAATCTTTGCTACTGGTAAGGCTGAGTGATAAACTACTTTGTGATGTACTCAGTTCCTAGTCTAGCAATGCAGAACAGACTGTAGTGTCACAAAAATTAGGTTATCAGATAACCTATCTCTAGCACAAATGGATTGGTCCCAAGACAATACATATACATATGTGTGTATATATATATATATATGCATGCTTGTTCTGGTTTTAGTGAATGCCCTTAAATCAGTTCCATCCTGTCAGCTTTACATTTTATATCCTCCATGTCTGAAAATGTTTATTGCTATTTGCATTTATGTTTTTAACGTTGATATGAATACTGAATATTAAAGCTGGTCAAAAAAATAGAAGAGTTGCCTTTTTTTCCCCCAAATTTTCAAATTAGCACATCAGGTAGTTGGTTGACAAAAACAGAAGAAAGGAAATGCAATTTTAAACAATCATTAACATTTATGAATTTCCTTTCATTTCCTTAAAAGCCTGCAATACACAGTTCACACTCCCAAAGAGATGTCCTCTCAACCCAAAGATCACATCTTGCTATTTCATTTGGAAGAACGCCCACAAATAAATCCCAAAACCTTATTATTTATCATTACTTTGTTAAATTCTTAGAGAATTAGTTTTTTTCCCATCTGGTACTGCAGTTTGGGTTCTTTAAAATCTACTTTCGCCTTTAATTTATATAAATAATTTGTCTCAGTTTAATATTAAACCATGGAACAGATATTTCTGTATCTTACCCGATCGACTAATTTACAAACACCACGTCCACTTCAGAAGAGGACAGAAGCCTTCATTAACAGCCATCAAATGCTAAATCCAATACTTTTATTGTTTCAACAATAAAAAATGCCATCTATCTCACTGGCAATAAAATCAACGCAAATCTTGTACTGTAAATTTCCTGTGCACCATAGTCTGCTACCATTCCTTGTCAAAGATGAACAGATTGCAACATTTTACAGTTTAAAACCCGAGTTTTTATGAGTACGTTGTTCCAAACGCCTTCCATGGTCCCCTCTTCTCCCCTGCTCACCCCACTACCCAGATGATTTGTAAACTACAAGTCTTGCTCCACAGGTTCAGCCCCTGTTCCCAACATTGTATTACATTACTTGTTTTTCCAAGGTTGTTTCTTCCTTTTGTAGGATTTAGAACTTGGCCTGGAATTCCACACATAAACTTAGGTCAGAGTCACTGTGTCTATAGCCTAACCAAAAGGTCTGAAAAAAATACTGAAAAAATGTTGAAATAAAGGTTACAAATATGAAAAGCAACATATCCATGAAAATGAAAAAATAAACAGCTTACAAACTGTTTCATGAAACACTCCGAATCAAACTATTATGTTTACAGACACTTCACAAACATTAGCTAAACCTCCCACCAGCCCAAAGCTGTAGTACCAGCTCAGGGACTGGACAAACAGCAATCAAGTGGCATGCTCTAATCAACAAAGCAGAACCATGTCAGAGTGAAAATGAGACCACCAAAGAGCTTGACCTCTACAGTCCTGTGCAAGCCACTGCAGCACATGTCCTGTCTTACCTCCTAAAATTTCCTCTGGAGAAAATGGGACCTGTACTAATTTTGTAATATTTCTGCCCACGTTTCTTTTGAATATTGGATATACTTACAGATTTATAAGTGCTGAAGCTGGGAGAAACTTCTGCTAAGCTCCTGCTCGCCTCCTGTGTAACAAAGGCAATAGTACCCCCTTTATCAGCCTTTTGTAAGATGTAAAATTAGCAAAGGTCTCAACATAACTATGTCTCCATCTCCAGCCACTGAATATCCATCTGTCTTACTCATCATCCCAAACTGTGATGGTACTGTGCCTTTTATAAAGCTGCTACTCATGCTGAATTTTTCCATGCAACATCACTTCTTCACTCCATGGATAAAAAAGAATGAAACCGAGACCTGCATCCTGTTCTCTCAATCTCTGAAGTCTTTAGGGAAAAGGAAGCAGCAGTGTTAACGCAAATAAAATGAAGGAGCCCTGAAAATTTAAGTATGACATAAAAATCATACATTCTGTCAATTTATTGTTTGTCATTTGCCAGTGGTACAAGCTTACGATATAAATATAACTGATTTTTACTAGGCTTGCATTTCAAAATGAAACCCTTGGTGCAGGATATCCATTTTCAGTGGTGGTGTTGAGGAAAGGTGGGAGGGTACGGTCATACGCAGACAGAGCAAAGACAGCTTGCTCCCAGCTTAATGCCATCAAATGTTCTCTAGTAGGTTTTACACACAATCCTTTCATGTCAAGTCTCACAATATGGAGGGAGAGGGAGTCCCTTTTCATTTCTGATGTGCTCTAGTGTAAAATCTTGGATTTGTATACAGGTTCTGTTTTAAAGATAAGAGAATTTTCTATTCATACAAGTAAACTAAAGACACTTCATACCAGCAGAAACTTCCCCTCATAAACACACATCTCTGAAATTCACTCTGAGCTGACATACATACATAGAGCACTAATGTGCAAACGGGGGACTCCAAATATATCACCACAATATTTTTTGGAAAAAAAGTATAAAAATCATATTAGTAGACATTAGTCCTTCCTAACTAGTATTTACATATTAGGGTGACATCTGGTTCCTATATTTCTCAGTGAGGCAAAACTTCTTTCAGAGCAGCCAAAATTTTGCTCAAGTAAAGATTAAATGATTAAAACCCTAAGGAGAAACAACACACCCTGAAGGCTTGTAGGCAATATATCAATCATTAACTGACAGCTCATAGGAACTTACAATTGCCAGGGCGCATGGGACTCTACTTGCCCTTGCAACAGGCCAACCTCAGCCACTTTAATGCAATGAACAAGAAATCTTACAATGGGGAGATAAGGTATAACCTATCCCTGCTATTGAGGTCTCATCCCATCTCCTCGAAGACACCCACACTGCTGTTGGAAAGAAAGTGCTTTGGCTAAACCCAGAGTATTTAAGGTCACACAAGTTGACGAATGCTGCCAGACTGTTCAGTACAAGTGATCTAGTAGCAAGAGGGCAGACTCCAGGCATGCACACAGTTTCCTTCCTTATGCTGCAACTCACTAATCCCTGCCTTTGAAAACTCTCCATGAATGCTCAACCCCATGAGCAGAGAGACTCCAAACAACCTAGTACAGCCTCTCACCCTCATACTTCACCCTTCATCCAGAAAGAAATTCCATAAACTACAGTGTAGTCTACTCAGTGAGATCAAATGCCCTTGAACATCACTGGTCTCACAGCAAAAAAAAAAAAAAAAAAAATTATTTCATTAACCAGTGAAGTGTTTTGCTTTTAGCAATACATCTGGTATGATCCTTTTCTAAGAGACTAAAATCACAGGAAAATTCAATAATAACTGAATTTGTGTGTCATATCACAAGCCACGCAGTCTTTGCTTTGATTATAGAGTCATTAGTTCACCTGATGTTTTCTTTTGCAGTTCGGTATACAGTAGTTGTTGTTGTTCTTTTTTTTAAATTGATACAGGTTCTTACCTTTACCTACACAAAACAAAAT
This sequence comes from Charadrius vociferus, assembly GCF_000708025.1. NCBI lineage: Eukaryota > Metazoa > Chordata > Aves > Charadriiformes > Charadriidae > Charadrius > Charadrius vociferus. The sequence goes on from NW_009648526.1 coordinate 5,557,201, forward strand.
GCATCTAATACTATGCAGCAATTTAAACTGCTTTGCATCAAAAAGATTACCATCAAAAATTAGTCTATGACAGACACTATGAGAGAAGTGAAGGGGGAAAGCCTGTCAAATGCTTTCAAGTGGTGGACCTCTGAGCATATAAAGCAAAAAAACCAACCAACCAGAAAAAAAACCCCACCCAGAAAAAAAAAACCCATCCAGAAAAAAAAAAAACCCAAAACAGAAAGGAAGCCTTACAAGCTCCCAAACTGCAAGTTCTAAATGCAAACAGACAGCATTCAAATGACAGTAGCAAGGAAAAAACCAACCCTGAGCAGCACTATTCTCCTGAAAGGAGTAGGGAAGTTAAGTCTGTTTTTCATGGTTGAAGAGAAAGAAGTTAGGCCTTCCCCTGGGAGCAGCTGTGATCTGATCACCACCAACAGATATAATACCAACATCCACAGAACTCCCATTAACAAGCCAATGCATCACTGCTTCCCACATCTTGTCTGTTAGCTTACTGAGCACAGGGGTTGCACTCTAAGTGCCTGAGTGCCACAAATCACAAGCTAAAATAGTTCTGCCTCTTCAAAGGGGAAGAAGGAAGATTTGGAGGGGGGGTGGTGGTGGTGCACAAGAGGGAGGAGAGATGCTTGAAGTGATTTACGACCCCCCTTCGAGAACAAGCCAGACATGGACAAAGTTTTTTTGCACCTGGACCATTATGAGGCAACAAGGATGATCTCTCAAGGAGCAGAAGACATTCAAATGTACAAGTCAAAGACTAGGATGATTCAATCTTCCCTAGGATCAGCCCAGCTTAAAGAAACGAAAAATTCTGGGAAAAATATACATCTCCTCTCTCTTTCACAGAGTAAAAGGGAAAGGAGATTAGAAAACAAGAGGTCTTGTGTATTCAAAGTGCTAATTCAGAACTTCTCTCTCTAAGGCACTCATGAAACATTTTAATTGTCTGACTTTGCATTCAAAAACCTTGTTTGCAACTCTTAATTGCAGGCAGCTTTGAACAAATAATTGAAATGCATGACTTGTGGGGCCTGCTTAAACAATTATAATGTGCTTTGCCAATAGGTGCTTTGTCCCATTCTCCTCCCCCCACCTTTTTCATAATGAAAATGAGCTAGCATGATATTTGGAGCAAAGTTAAAACCTTGCTAATTTGCAGCACTGCGATCTGGGACTGTGACAGTGGCTATACCTGTACAACTGCTTATATCAGCAAAAAATGCACTAATAGTTCAACTGAATGCAAAGAAGACCTTTTCATTTTCTGCTGAGAGCAACCCACTGGGAGATTCTTTTCTAAACACAAATCCTTCATATGTCTGTTAGTTTTGCATTTCCTAAGATTTATGAAGCTATTTTCCTGAAAATTCCCATTGTATAATTTAAGCAGAGCCTCTCATAAATAGATACAATCTTTCCAAGTACATTTCGAAAAATGACTTGAATAAAACCATATCCTTTTCAGAAGACACAAATTATTTTGGCATGGTGGAGTCAAAACTGTTCTAGTGAACCTACTGTATTCCTAAAGCTGTAATAATCTGCAAACCCGGGTGTATTAATGATGAATTTGACATTTATCCTTATCCAGAAAATAGACATCTCCTCATGCTTATCCCTGAATTTAAAAGTGCCCTTGTGAGAAAAGCTAAATTGGTTCAGGTTAAATTATTCAAAGTCATAACCTAAAATGGTCTCCTTTTATGTTGCTCTGTTTTTACTCTATTGGAAGGTATCTTACCTGTTTATATCCGGATGCGGTATATTATTCTCGTTTTCATGTCTGAATACATGACTTTTAATCCAGGTCTGGAAATGAATCAAACATATTTAAAACACCATCTTACATCAGTGCTTGGTGCTGGGTAAAGACAGGACATACGCTCTATACTAGTTCTTAGAATATTATTTTCACTTAATTCTGTTGAACTGTTAATGTACTGACAAGCAGTGCCGAATAATACACTTAGCAATTGAGATTACTACACATTTGCCAAAACCAGGACTGCATGTGTTTCAAGGAGGGAGGAGAGCAACTAATGAGGTGCTCTCTCCCTTTTAACCCAATTTCCCCACTACATTTAGACTCTCAGCTGGGCACAGGCAGTTTAGACAGCTGATAATCACAGTCACTCAACTTCCAGCACCTCCAGCCTTGAGCAAACAGATCTGGAAACTCAAGGATTTAAGTTAAGAACACAAAATCTAATTAAATGGAAAAATCAAACTGTAACTGTAAATCAAATTTAATAAAAATCTAATCTAATCAAATTAGGCTCCTAAGAGCTGTTCTAGCTGAACTCCAGAAGCTGGAAAAGCTGCAAGAATTTTAAACAATATAGAGACATGCAGCATCCAACCATCTGCCACTACAAGATAAAGACCTTCTGTTGCTATTGCTCCTAGCTAACATGCTAAGAAAACAGGAAAGAAACTTTCTGTAGGCCCAGTTTTGTATTTCTTGCTTTAGAATCCACTGTGCAAGATGACGACTGTCTTTTTTTCCCTGGTATTAAAAAGCACGAAAAGGATTCAGAACCCTACCAGATTAGACCGTTTCCATTTTCGCAAGTAAACTTCACCGAGACTTTAGAAATGTGAGTAAGCTAGTTTGGGTTTTATCCCCAGTGCCATAATTCCAGTCTAAATAAACACCTTCTGAATGTCTTGGTATAAGGAACCCACCCTATCTATAGCAAGCATAGGTATAACTTCCTTCATACAAGTAAAAAATTTGCACATATGCATTAGCAAAATTTAAGCCTAAGTTTATAAATCACCATGCAAGTTTATGGGGCCACATAACAGTTTTGTGATAATTATAATAAATGCAAGCTCTGGCAGGAGTTTAATAACTCATTCTGAAAATGCTTCCCATGTTCACTACCCATTTCATTGGCTACTCCCATCAATAATCCCTCTAACATAAAAACAAGGTCAGCCAAGCAACCAAAAGGCTGAGAAAAGATGTTGGGAAGATCAAATTCTTACAAGCACACCAGGGCCTGATAATTCAGTTTCAGAGTGCAGATGATAACAAAACCAGAAAATGACATAACTGGAACCCATTCTCCTAAAAAAGTCAGCAATGGAATAAAACTAACCCACAGTTATTCACTCTGTGATTCTCACAGTGTCATGCGGTATGGGCCTGTCAATGTGGCATTTCATTCGTGGTTTAATCAGCCAATGTGGGGCACACTATGAACAAAGTAGCAATCATCCCCCTCCCCAGTAAGTACTGTAATGGCATCATTTCCATAACAAACCCATCCTTCACCAGCATGGGACCTGGATATTTGAGTTCTCTCTCAATACACAGCCAGCTCTCAGAGCCACCTATATGAACATGCAAGTCTGCAGCAAGTCACAAGAGACATTTTCATAGAATTTTGCCATTAGTCACTAGGCAAAGGACTGTGACTATTAAATTCAGAGTTTTACTGTAATGCAGGTTATCCGTCAGTGAAAGCTGTCACTCAGAAAAAGAAACTAAAATTTAACATGTGCTTTAGGAGAGAATCTGGGTGCGAGTTCCCGGGTGGTGTAAGTCTATTGAGATAAATACAGTCAATGCTAGCAGCGGTCTTATCTCCAGGTACTCAGTAATGGAGTCTTTCTGTATTTTAACACATTCCATTCAGATTGTGTTTTTGCATGGACAAACTGAAATGGGAATTTCTCCGTCCCAAGACAGCAGGACAGCCACACATACTAACGTATAGCTTAGAAAGTGCATTTCCTAGAAAACTCACCATAGTAAACTGGACAAATGAAGGATTACATCACAGAGCTGCGATAGAAAACTACTGTGTGGAAGTATTTTGTGAGAAGCAGCATGGCAATAATCTGTACTGTCAGATTCCCTTCCAAGGTCAGTCCCTGATCCCATGAATCAAGCCC